>NC_065570.1:3092015-3400217 GCF_937616625.2 Mercurialis annua | reverse complement strand
CCGTTTCGTGTTGTTTCCGTTTCCCGTTTCCATTTCCGTGCTACAAAGGTTATATGGTTAGCTAACCTAAAAAAAACAAACTGTATAATTGAGAGGATTAATATAGCCTTCTTATTCATCCTCACCAAATAGAATTTTCTTATGAATCCTCACCTTTCTAAAACTATTTATTTTAATTTTATTTTTGTTAAAATTTATTTAAGAAAATTGTAATCCATTTAGACACCTAAACTATATGAAATAACAATTAAGCTGTATTATGATTTTATCAAGAATTAAAAACTCATTATGAAACTAATACGACACAGGGGAAAAAAAACTTTGAAGCAAAAAGTTCATATATACAGTGATCTTAACTAATGAATTATACATTCAGTACCGTTTGAAATGGGGAACCATTTTACATTTTAGAAATATCAATAATACTTTTTGATTATAAAATCCTTTTATTATCTTTCACTTTACTTTAATTGCATTTTTTATACTATTAATATTTCATAGCATAATAATCTAACGGAATATTAACTTTTTATGAACTCTTTTTACGAACTGAACACATGACTAATTGTCATTAATTTTTAATTTTTTTCGATTTCATAATATAACTTTATCATATTATAACAATATGAATAACAATAATTAAATTAAAAATTAACAGTATTTATTATTATATGTCAAGAATCTAATTCTACTAAAAATAAAATTTCTAAATTGTGACATAAAAATAAAATCACGAAAAAATAAAAATTCTAAATTGCTATAGATTTGTTTTTGTTTAGAGTTTATATAAGGTGAAAACTCATTAAAAATAATAATAAAGTAGTTTTTTTTATTGTATAATAAGGTAGTTTAAAAAAGGTGGAAACTATGAGAATGTTTTGCTATAGATTTGTTTTTGTTTAGAGTTTATATAAGAGAAAAATTCATTAAAAATAATAATATTAAAATAAATAGTTTAAAAAAGGTGGAAACTATGAGAATGTTCTATTTGGTGAGAATTAATGAGAGGGCTCCGTTGGTCCTCTCAATTATATAATATATAGATATAGATATAGATTTTAATCAATCAGCAACTAAATTTTCGATTTTGGATGAATTAACTCCTAAATTGTATGAAATAAACGTTTTCAAGACTGGAATAAAAATTTGAGAATTAATTGATTTGAAATTAGGAAATATTTTTAATTAATTAAAATTACTAAATATGAATATACTCCATTTACAAGTTTAAGGATCGAAATAACCCATTTAGTCTTTTAGACTGTTGCTGTTTTCATTTTTTTTTAAATATTAAATTATCTCATTGCATAGTAAAGCTTTTATACAAAAAAATGCAAATTATTCCAGCAATGGCTCTGAATTATGCTAAACATGTTGGAGGTAACTTCTACTTGAACATGATAAATTCTTGCACCAAACTTGGTTTATATTTTCATATGTACCTGGAAAAATGATAAATCATCATTATTGAAAAACTAATTCCAATGCCAAAAATAACACTGTTTGACCTTCGACCAATTTTACACTTTCGCAGAAATAATTCTAAAACCATCAACTAGATTCCAACACCTAAACTAGCTGATTAATGAATCAAAGATTGAAAAAAATCACAAGTGCTAGAGCATAATTAGTGGCACATAATCAGAAACTACTTTTAACAAGCAAGACTGAGCTAAAACCTACAAGCATATGTACAGAGTCATAAAGTGAATAATTAAGGCTAGAGCTAGACAAAAATGCCTATCGATAAGTTCTGAGAGTTCTGTACAGGGACAAGAGTAGCGGATAGGCGCGAAATCAGGATCTTCCTTGGAATAATCACTTCAAAAAGCCACCTTAGACTCTACTGTTGTATAAACCAGTTGCTCCAAAAGTTCTGGAATGCAATAGAGTTTGTTAGAATTATCAGAATTGTGGAAGAGTATACTTTCTAATGGATTTAGCAATGATGTATAACTGAATTTACGCTTTCGAGTTTTTAAGATAGAAAATATACCTTGAGTTTCATCAATTAGACTTTTTCCCAGTAACAATAAGAGAAATCTGAAGGCCTCTGCTGAATGCCTCGTTGAATAGGACCCTTGTTTGCATCGACTGAAACCCGGGCAACCACGAAAAAAATGCGACAGGAGCCATAACAATAATTCCAAACAGCAAATCATAAAGACGAGCCAATGAGACAACAGTATCCCACACAATACTGGATTGCAAAAAAGGCCGAAGCACTTGAGCAATGCATATGAGTCCCCAGCCCGTGGGAATAAAAGCCAAAAAGCTGCTCACAAAATCGAGAAGATTGAAAGGGGTCAAATGCAGTAGTAGAACTATCACAAGCATCGTAAGCGAAATGACTATTAGCTGAGCTAGCCTATATTTGATATGCTCCTTCGCCGCAAACTTGTCCTGAGCATATGCTATGCTGACGTAAATTCCAACAGCCGCAATCATGTATATCCAAGATAAAAGGTAAACAGCTATACTGGTGTTTCCGCCGCTAATGTTCAGATGATATACAACACCATACTGGAAGAAGAAGAAACGGAGATCGAGTATTATCTCTAGCAGTTTTCCCCAGAGACCAGTTGTTCTTAGATGGTCCTGCTCCTCATACCACCATGTTTCCCAGCTTTGATCTGCTTTTGCTAACACTCCCCGAAACCATATCCAGTTCATAAAATCTTCAAAGTCATATACAGTCTTTAGCCAATCAAAGCCAGAAGGATTGAACACAAATGGGGACATTATCCATGCAACGACAAGAAACCAGCACGAGATTGTCATTATTATGTAAACAAAAGTATTTGCAGCCAAAGCACTATTGGCAGCATATACTGTCAAAATGACTCCAAGTTCAGTTGCCTTTATAAAATGGCTTCGAGCAAATAATCTATAGTTCTCAGCAAAACTCTTGTGCTGCACCACGAAACCTCGTCCAGTGGCTCTGTATTTGGCACCTCCATGCAGAATAGTCCGCCCAAAGAAATGACTACGAGTTCCCATAGAAAATGTGAAAAAAAGTGAAGATAGCTGCAATTGCATTGTCAAGAAGTCCCAAATAGCTGAAAGAAACCCATGTTCTAGAGAGTTCTCCACAATCATTGGGAGGGCACTGAACAAGCCAAGCTGGATAATGAATTGCTGGTTCAAAATTGCACCCAAAGCCCTGTTATTGCTAGTATTGGATCTGGCATGACGTTCAACGCCACTGAGAGCAAGATAAAGGCGGCCCCACAAGAATGCATAAATACTCACCACTAGGATCATTGTATTGTAGTAGTATCCTACCGTTGTGTGGTAAAATGACAGCATACGAAAAAAATCTAACCTGTGGCCCAATCGGTAAACATCTCTGCTCAAAACCTGCTCCCCGTTGCCACTTGCGACTTTTGCCTCGAACATTGCAACCTGATTCATTCCAACATCCCTTCCCTTACCAACCTGTATATATTCGTGATGTGTCACATTACCACCTCGAAGTGTACAGTTAAATCCAGCAAATATATCTTCGCTGATATTGATCACTCGAGAAGCCTTGCTGATTCCGCCCCGAGTAAAGAACCAGAACCTATCAAACACATCAGGGTGCCCATAATGCATTCTTACCTTCAGCGGGTTAGCAAGAACACGCTGTCCGAGTGTCACAAAGCTAGTTTCTTGAGCAGACATGAACCAAGCAAGTGAGGAAACTGACCCTGTGAAGATATTCTCACGAACACCTAAAATGGTTGGTCTTCTAATGCCATAGTAGGTCTTAAATTCCTCCAGCAAATTCCGCATCTTGAGTGCCTCCTCAAAAGAGTTATCCTGATTCATGTCGATGGTCTGAACTGCATCGCCTCTAGTAAAGATTATGGCATGGTTCTGATTTTCTGGTTTACCTTCCCCAAGCTTCAGAGGACCAGGCAGCCTAATACGATAAATCTCGACTTCACTCTGCAACTGCTGATCATACTTTACAAGAACTGAGTAGTACTCAACTTCATCCCTCCCCAAGTGAACTTCATCGACATATGCAACTCGAAGGGCCTCATTGTTTTTCATAAGATATAAAACCTCATCGGCGCGTTGATCTCCCCTTGCCTTATGCTGCCCATACACTTGGCAAGACACTACATAAGTGAATTTCATCAGAGCATCTCCATACTCATGCCCTTTGAACAGAAGACTTACGCTGCTACCGGCTCTTCCGAGTTTATTTAAAGACGGTGGCTTGACTGAAGGTATATCATTGATACTGCGGTAGCGACTTGATGAATGATGAGAAGCTAGTTCTTGGGTACCCATCCTTATGTCCATCTCAGATGCAGAATCGAGAAACGAAAGCATCTCAAGTGCTCGATAATAATACATCATGCCCCTAACAGTGCGGGCTAAAGTCTGGCCTCTGTATGAAGCCCAAAGACGGAGATCCCTAGACTTTTGTTCCCAGATGTCTTCAACATCGTCTATTCCTTCTCGGCGCATTCTCTCCACAAAATTATTCCACTCATCTTCATAGATCTTCTGCAGATAAAAGATGGTAGAAATGCCATCTTCATTTGGCCGTCGAAGCATTTCTTTGGGAAAACAGACTTCTTCTTCGTAATATGGGGTCAAAACACTGAAAGCCATCATTTTCTCAACTTTAGGAGCATGAGGCATGTTCATGAAGAGCGAATTACTAAAAAAAGCAATACGTCGTCTTGCCTCAAGATTCTTTGGAACATCATGCATGGAATCTCTGGAGGTAAGAATTGTGCGCAAACGCCGTAAATGCCTATTGAATAACTCATCTTCAGGATCTGGAAGCTCAAAAGCATTCTCAAAGAGTAGCTCTTCTTTGGTGCGTGGATTCTGAGGAGCTAGACCTTTCTGCCTCAGTTGCTCAATATTGCTCTTTCCCCTTGGAAATTCCCGAACGCAAAGCTCATACAAAGCCTGCAATATGTTCACTACCTTGTTCGGATCCTTCCTCGGTCCCAACAGAAACTCAACAAATGCTATTATTTTGGAATGGATTCGTTCCAGTGCTTTCATGTTGTAAGCCTCAGTGACTTTCTCAAACTGAATGCTGTTATCTATCTCCTCAAAATATTTTTCAACAATGGAATGTTCCTCCGTGCCATATTTAACAACAGTGAGAAGCAGATACTTGACGCTATCGTAAGCTTCAATTACAGCACATCGCCTGTACTCACTCTTGCTTACTTTTAACCAAATCCACCTGTCCGGTGCATCTGCCAGTTCTTTCGCCTGATTGAGAGCAAGCAGTAGCTCGTTACACAATAACACACACGGCCAACGTACAACCCTAATGTTCCAAGAATTAGGCGGAAGTTCTAAGAGCTCATGCTCTCGATCGCTGATGATATCTTCTTCCCGTAAAGTTGTGATGATTTCATTCCATATCAGAGCAAATCTGGTTGCCTCGACTTGGCTCGATTCAATCTTTTTTATAGGCCGACCAAGCCCATATCTAAGTTTCAATCTGTGGACTGCATCGCGTAATTTCTTCACCAATGTCATCTTAGGACTTAGCAACTGTTCTTCAGGCATGAGATTAAACTGCAAAGCACTGGCAAAAAACTGAAACCTCAGTCGAAGCTGATCAATGTTCCTAATTTCGCCCAAGTGCGAAAACAGCCCGATCGTTGCACCAACAAAGGAAGAGTAAATAGAATAAAAGATCTGCAAATCCATAAAATATATTAAAACAACAGGTAGCCAAATTAAAATAGCTGCAATTTTATTACTGCTGCCGAAAAATTCGTGCCAATTATACTTGACATCCTTAAGTTCCAAAAGAGCTCTTGTTGGGGCAACAAGCGGCCTGATTTGAAAGAAATAACTGAATATAAATTTCGAAGCCAGAACCACAATCCAAAAGATTGTATACTTGATATTATTAATGAGTCCTTCTCTAAGTCCACGTCCAACAAAAATCCGTTGATGAAACCACCATGTCAACACATAGAAAATACTCCAATCCAATTCCTCGAGTGCATTTCTAATCCAGGGAAGAGCGAAAAGCACCAAAGCCAGCATTTCCGGGATAACAAACACAACGACAGCCTCGAGAAACATCACAATTCTATCATTGGCCTGAGAAGACCAAAATCCCGCAGAATTCTTTGCACTCCAAATCCTCGCATAAAACACCCCAAACACAACCGCCCATGTCAACGCAACCATACTTTTTAACACCATTCTAAACCCGAGCAGCTTAGTATCCCTCGAAACCAAGCTATACTGAGTCCCGGCATCAAGAACCGACTGCAAAAATCTAAGCCCAGCCCAAGTAATAAAACAAGTCAACAACTCGACCTGCACATCACGACTCTCCAACGCCTGCCACGGATATTTCGTACCCGCCCAAGCAACAATAATACTCGCCTGCAAATACAAAATAAGCAAAACCCAAAGCTTATCGAAACTCCTAAACACATTCCAAAACGACCTCTGCTCAACAAACCCCGTCTTCCCAACTCTCTTAGGCTTCTCAGTCGTACCAAAATAGTTACTCCCGAAATTGATCGGCCATCCGAGTTTCCGAAAACACCTTCGACTCCAAAAAAACTCGTTCAAATCGTCGTAATTCCGCCACGCAGAATGCGGCTTCGTCCCGTTATTACTACTATCAACTTCAACCTTAATAGTATGATAAAAAGGGATAACTACACTCTTCAAAAACGCACATTCGCCGAAAATCGACGGCACAAATGATCTACCAGTACTAGGGTCAGTCCAATCATCAAGAATTTTATTCAACTCCATAGCCATAAAATGATAAATATAACACAAACACTCAGGCATAAACCTTAAATTTGCAGCCTCGCCCCAAATTAACAAAAACAAACCAACATACAATAACTCTCTACGTAGCTGATCAGAATTATTAACATTACGTTTAGACAGTATAACTTCAGATTTCCGGCCAATAAAAGAACACCAAGAAATATAGTTACTCAACAGCTTACTCCGAAACCGCCGCAGAACTTTCGGGTCAAGCGAGTCGGGTACCGCCGGCGGCGGTTGCAGCCGCATTTGTGAGTTGCTCAGGTGAAGTACTAAGTGTTCTCTCTGGTTCTTCACGTTGTCTCTTTGAAACCCGAATAGTAACCCGAGCCAGTCCATTAAGTCGAGATGCGGGTCCCATGTGACAAACGGTGGTTTTGGTAAGCCGCTGACGTCGCGTAAGGCGGCGGCGGCGGCTCGGACTTCTGGGTAGCGGAGAGAAGGGTGGTCGGAGAAGAGGTCGTGGATGGGGATTATGTTGAAGATGTTTGGCATTGGTGGTGGGGGAGGCGGCGCGTGTGGTCCATTTCTGGCGCGTGAAGGAGGTTGTGGTCTGAGGCTCATATTGTGTTGGATTTAGTTGTTAAGAGTGAATTTGGTTGTGGTTTTGTATCATTTTTGTGTTGGGTTTGAGTTTTGTTTTAGCTAAGGTTTGGTGTTGAGTGGAATGAAAGTGGTAAGAAGAGGTGGCGGCTGCTTTGAAGTGGTTGTTTTTATTAGAAAAGCAACACTAAAAACAGAAAAAAACATGCCACTTTTTTAATTGGATAATAACAGTTAATGCCCTTTTCTTTAAAGTCAGGTACAAAGTTTTTTTAAAACTATAAAATATTATTTTTATTTTATCTGTGCAAATTATCATATTATGAGAACTAAAAAATAATATAAAACAAATCAACTATTTTTTTCAGAAAAATTAACTAATTTTTTAAAATGAATTAATAATAAAAAAAGTCCATCCCATTTGAAAAGTTTATATTGTTATTTTTGTAATATTTCATTAATTATATTCATAAGAAAATCTAACTTTTAGTTTTTTATTTATTTGAGTGGATAAATGTATTAACACAATAATTTAAAATTTTAAATAAAATTTCAAAATAATAATATTGTTAATACATGTGTATAATCAATAATTTTTTTGTTCTTTATTGTTTTTAATTAAAAAAATCGAATTACTTTAAATACAATTAAATATCGAAAATATAAAATTAATCATAATAAAATGAAAATACATGTAAGATATATTTTTTTAAATTTTATACAAATTTAATAAAAAAAGTTAAATGGGAGAGGAGCTGGGGAAGAGCATTAATTAATTTTTAAAGTGTTAAACCACGCGCGAGTAGTAAAGTGAGGAACACGGAGTAACAGATGATGTGGGAAAGTGGAGAATAGTGGAGCCCACGATATTGAAGTATTATCTTGACTAAAATCCTCAGTAGAAACAGAAAAGACGCAACGTTACAATTATGTAAAGATTATGAATGAATATCCCCCTACCACTAACCAGTATTTACTTTTATATACGACGTCGTTTTATAACTAACGTTAAAAATGTATTCTCTTTATACTTTTAGTTATTAAAGGAGTTACGTAACTGAAATTCAAAAATACTACTCCCTCCGTCCCGTTTAAAAAATCCCATATTCTATTTTGGGATGTCCCATTTAAAAAGTCCCATAACTATTTTTAGAATATTTTTCCATTGAATACCCCATTTTACCCTTATTTTAGTTATTTTAAAAGAGTTTTATGGAAAACTCCACTATCATTAATAGGGGCAAAATATGAATAAACATGAAAAGACAAGAATAATTAATGTTTTCTTAATCTGTGTGTAAAATTAAATGGGACTTCTAAAATGGGACTTTTATTTTTTGCTTGGTATGGGAGTAATGTTATTTTAAACTAATTCTTTTGATTGAACAGGAAAGATTCTGTGTGAGTGTATAATTTTGGAAGGTAGTGGTAATTGCAAATTTAATAATGGAGATTAAGTAGATTGATCATGTGATATGTTGCATTTGTACTATTTGGTTCAATGAGACAATCACACATTTCTATGTCATCATTATTTATCAACTAGTCGTAAACCCGCGCATTTGCGCGGATTTATATTAATATTAATATTTTAATTATAATTATAATATAATTTTAATAAAAAAATAAATACTAATAAAAACTAATATTTTTTACATTTTAAATTTTCATATATTTTTGGTGTTAGTGTTCGATTTATTTTTCTCCAGTGATTTGCATTTATATTGTCACAACTTTGTCGACAATTACTTTTGGTTAAAATTTGTGGATCAAATGCTCTGCTTCTCAATATTTTACGATTCATATCAAAATTGTTAGATGGTTCTTTTACTATTCTTAATAAAATTCATGATTTTTTTATTATAAGATATATGCTTGATAACTATATAAATAAAGACTACATGATTATTGTGACCTTCAATTTTAATATTTTGTACATAATTGACGAAATGGAATTGGAATGCCTAAAAAAAATGAAAGTACAAATTTTAAAGAAATTCAATAAAGAAATTGAACATTTTTCAAAACAAATAAATTCATGAAGCAGAAATAATTTAAAGTTTTTTTAATGTTTACAGTAATTAAAGTTCTTATCTATATACAAAATGAATTATTATTTTTATTTATTTGAGATGAAGGATTGAAAAATTTCAATTTCACAGTGTTGACACAACAAAACTTTTAATTCTAGTCGTAAGCTCGCGCATTTGTGCGGAATTAAATTTATTTATAATTTAAAATACATTTAAATTTGAAAAAGTTAATTCATAAAAATAAAACTCATGATTTATAGAGTACTGACAGAAAATAAATTGCAATCTATTTTCTTTTTCACAGATGTAGACATACTCTATTTATTATAATGGATTAGAAGGAGTTAATTTAGATATTTATTTTTAATTCGGCCTATTAAGTGCAGAGGTATGTATCGAACCCATGATCTCTGAAGGATGTCATAGGAGTTTTGTCAATTAGACCAAAACTCCTTGGCAAATTGCAATCTATTCTAATACTTCTAGTAATGAATCGTTTTAAAATAGGATTAATGTCATAAAAATTCACCAACTTTACACGTTTTCTCATTTTAATCATGTAGTTTAAATTTTCTCATTTCCATACACGAACTACCATTTTTCTCAAATTCATGCATGGTGCTGAGGTGTCATGATTCTATTGGTGCAATTCAGTGAGGTGGATGTCATTATACACCAATGAATGAGTGCCACCACCGTGCATGAATTTGAGAAAAAGTGGTAGTTCGTGTATGAAAATAAGAAAATTTAAACTGCGTGATTAAAATGAGAAAAACGTGTAAAGTTCATGATTTTTTTTGACATTAACCTTTTGAAATATCAAATATATACCACACATTTTTTGCATTTTATTCTTTTAACTTGTCTTCTAATGATATTTTTTTGATCTCTCCAATAAATTGCTTCTGTTTCTTTGTAAATTTGTCTCCACTCTATTTTTTATAATAAAATATGAATCTGGTACCATGTTTTTTAATACTTTACGATATTCATCAAATCTTCTTGTGTGATCTGGTTCTTTTGTAATTAATAATAAAATTAGTGTTCCTTTTCATTATAAAACGCATGTTGTAATATTGGGGTTATAGACACTGGATATTTTCGCTATATATTATTTTGGTTATTGAACTTTGATTTTTTCAATTTAGTTACTAAACTTTAGTTTCTTTTCAATTTGGTTATCGAACTTTATTTCTTATCAATTTGACCACTAAAATTTATTTATTTTTTCAATTTGATTACAAAATTCAGCTGTCACGTCATCTTTTTTTGCCTAAAAACCTCCATTGAAATGATTTTAAAGTTTATTAAATGAACAAAAATCAAAATTTGGTCACCACAATGAAATATAACGATAGTTTGGATACTTCCAATGCCTATTAACCTTGTATTACATGAGAGTTGATAATTTTTGAAATTTTCGTTTATTCTTTTAGTTAATATCTTAATTTATTTATAAAGGTTGGAATATAAGTGATTTATTAAGTATTAGAATTGTTTTTTGGTTGAAATTATAACTAAACTTGTAATTGAGTTTGTATAAGGTTACTACACTCATAATTTAGAAGATCACTTTGATTGTGGATTGAAATAATATTTAATATATCATAATGAATACATCATGTATATAATTACAATCATTTAAAAAATCAAAATTAAATAATTAAAAAGATAACATGTGTGAATTTTAAAAAATCTGAGTTAAACTTTTTTAAATAAGTAAATTTTCTAATTTGATTTATATAAATAATTTGCTTATATATAATCTGAGATAATTTCCAACAGGCCAACATCCAAATTTTAAATTCAGGATTACATTTAATTTAAATAAATTATATCGTACCAAATGACATTCAATTTGAGGAAGAATGTCAGAAGATCCAGATGCCAAATTCAAACCCGCAACCCGACTCGATTCTCTCATGCTTAACAATTGGGGAGGATATGGCAGGTTATGGAATTCACCTATGTAAAACAAACAAATTTTATATGAGCTCCACTTAAAAAAACACCGAAAAACATTGGCGGATATCTCAAAATTGGAACGGGATAATAATCAGTTTCAACTCAAAGTACCTCATAATTTATACACATCCATCATTAGCGGACATAATTTTTAAACCACTATAATAAAAGTATCATAGAAAAATGGTGGAAATATTACTGTTTTATTAGAGATATCCCAGTTTGCCATCAAAACTTAACCTTTATATTTATCAAATATGGTTAACTTGAAGTTAAGTTTGCTAGTCAAGTTTAACATGAAAAGTAATTTAATTTAATATCACAAAAAAATAGAAAAAATCAATCATGAACCTTATTATACTAATAAATCATAGAAAAATGGACTTATCTTTTACTTTTTGCCATTAGAGAACTGGTTGCACTTGTACCCTGGTGCAATTAGTAGTAACATAACAAATTTAACATCAGATCGACCTAAATTTGACACAATAACAAACCAACAATAAATGAATGATTAAGGTTTTTAAAATATACAATACTACAAATGCTGCTATAAACTAATTCAATTGAATAAATAAATAAGTTTTGCTATTCAAGTTTAACATGGAAAGTAATTTAATTCTATATTACAAAAAATAAACAGCAAAAAATCAATCATGAACCTAATTATACTAATAAATCATAGAAAAATAGAATTATCTTTTATTTTTTGCCATTAGAGAACTGTTTGCACTTGTACTCCGGTGCAATTAATAGTAACATAATAAAGTTATAATCAAATCGACCTAAATTTTACATAATAACAAACCAAAAATAAATGAATGATTAAGGTTTTTAAAGTTTGCAATAATACAAATACTGCTACAACAGTGAATAAATAAATAAGTTGTATAAATTATCAGATTAAGTAGTTGATGATACACGAGTCAGATTCTAACCTCGTCTATGGCTTATTGCTGCTGGTTTCAAACCTCGTATAAACTATTTCTGGATTTCAATTGGTTTCTATTTATCATGGGAAAATATCAAAGCAAAAATAGTCATTAATGCCCTAATAGGAATAGATTAAGAAATTTTGTTTGTAAATCAGATTAAGAAGTTGATGAAACGTGAAACAGTAATTTGATGTTGAAATCATAATGAATAAGATGTTAATAGGAGAAAAGGGAACGAATAAGATGTGGATAGGAGGAGAGGAAAAGTTTGATGTATTGTTCTTCTAAAGAAGTTGATTTAATTTAGGAATGTTACTCTACAAATTTAAAATTTAATTAAAATAAGTGTTTTTAAAAGGTTGGAAACTATGAGAGAGCTCTATTTGCTGAGAATTAATAAGAGAGCTCTATTTGTTGAGAATCAATGAGAGGCCTCCGTTGGTCCTCTCAATTATATAAGTATATAGATAATTTTTCTTCATAAAATGCTAAGCATGTGCATCAAATCGGAAAAGTTACACCATTAGTATTTCAACTTTTTTAAATCTACCATTTCGGTGGCTAAACTTTTACTTTTTAGAATTAGTTTTTAAACCGTTTAGAAATATACCAAATAGTGTTTTTGAGTATTTCGATTACCGACGTGTTTGAAAGAGAGAATAAGCTCCATATGTATGTAAATGATATACTTTTTAATGTGTCATCATGATTGAAAACTATTCTAGCAAACTATAGTAGTCGGATGATCGAAAAATAGCTAAATGCATTCATTTCGTAATATTTTTAAAAAGTTGAACACTGATTTAAAAAAAAATGAAACATTGAAATTAAAAAATTCAGATTTTATAGATTGTGAACGATTTTGACTCAAATTTTATGTTTTTATTCAAATAAAGTTCGTAGATTAAATATAGGCCGAATTTGTAATATATTGCTTATGAAGCTAAATCCAAATCTGGATAGGAAACCGAATGTAGTAAACTTGCTTTAGTGAAATGTTTAGGATTTTGATGTGCTAACTAATGCACCAAATTACTCATGAATAACTTATATTTCAAAGAGTTAATACAAAAGTATTAAAACAAAAGGCATTTATTCTTCAGTTGAAAGCGATTGTTTTACCTCCAGTGCCCAAAATCAATACGTCTCCAGCTATTAGGTGACAATCTCACGATAGGCATCATCAATGTTCCAACACTTTTGACTCATGAACATGGCTAAATGTGATATGATCTAATTGGGTGAAAGGCACGCTACGGGTCACGCTTGTTCGTGAATCTCCCGCGGAATCTTGCTCCTTTCTTTCGCCTCAGCAGTGAGTGGGGCCATAGTCTCACTGAACCGGAAACAGTAAAACACTATTTCATTTTATGAAAATAGATTATAAATATAAAATTTTGGAGTTTCAAAAGCATTTCGGAATGGAAATGGAACGATGAATTTGTGCAACAGCCAATCACATCTCTTGATTCAAATGCATGAAGGCTATCAATGATGTTGCTCAAAATGTTATCAACTTCATTTTTGGACCTTTTATATGCATCTATCGGCAGATTTTTCTTGTCTTATCACACAAAACAAGGGTAGCACCAACATTCTATTATCATAAGCCAACCATTTTATTATCACCAGTAGTCCAGACATGAACATGAGCCATTCTTGAAGTGGTGAAAACGAAGCCTATCTCGAACAATAATTTCTCTATTAGCAACAACCGAAATGTATTTAATTGCCTGATGACAATCCTCACACATCCGAAGGTTTTTCACAATCCTGATGGGAGTATCATGGCTGGTTTTCATAATCCCAAATGCTATTGCAAGCTTTTCGCTATGGTATCTAACTGCAAATTCCCTTTCTTCCTCCTCTAATTCATGCATCACTACATCATGTGCCGATGCATAACCTGCTTCTCTACATCGCGACATTAGTTCATTTAAATATCGATATATTTCAGCTGTCTCTGGATGGGACTTGTCACCCATGCTAAATAAATAAGTTTTCTTATCAACTTCTATTGTGCTATAACCTATTTGCTTCTTTAAACATTTTTCGATCATAATGTTTCTAACTGTCTCCACTCGGTCCATTCTACCTGCCAAAGCATAAATATTTGAAAGCATTACATAGTGACCTGGATTTTCTGGTTCAACAGCTAATAAATGCTCAGCAACTTGCACACCAAGATCAAAATTCTTATGCATTTTGCAAGCCCCAAGCATAGCAGTCCAGATAGCCACTGCTGGCTCTTTAGGAACTTCTTCGTTAATAAACTTAAAAGCTTCGTCAAGAAGTCCAGCACGCCCTAGCAAATCAACGAAGCACACATGATGTTCTATACCCGGCTTGAAGTGATACTCTTCTCTCATTCTGCCAAACACCAGCCGACCTTCTTTTACTAGTCCTGCGTGTGCGCATGCAGATAGAACAGCCACAAACGTTACTCTATTAGGACGGGGTCCTCTCCTTCTCATTTCATCAAATAAATCGACAGCTTCAGGACCATAACCATTCGTTCCATATCCAGAAATCATGGCTGTCCAAGAAACAACATTCTTTTCATCCATTGCATCAAAAACTTCCCTTGCTTTCCTCACATACCCACACCTCGTATACATGTTAATCAACGCTGTCCCGAGCACCACGTTCAAATCCAAACCATACTCAACAATGTAATTATGCACCCAACATCCTATACTAAGCGCCCCCAACTGAGCACAGGCCGATAACACACTAACAAAAGTAGCAGAATCCGGCTCAAATTCTTCATCCCTCATTTTATTAAACAACCCAATCGCTTCGTTCCCACACCCATTTTGCTCATACCCCGAGATCATCGAATTCCACGCCACTATACTTCTCTCACGCATTTTATCAAACACCTTCCGCGCATTACCCAAATCACCAGATTTTGCATAAAAAGCCACCAAAGCAGCCTGCACATACACATCCAAGCCAAACCCACTCAACAAAACATGCCCATGAACAATTCTACCAAGTTTTAACGAAGATAAATCAGCGCAAGATTTCACAAGAGAAGTAAATGTATAAGCTGACGGCCAAATATTATGAAGAACCATGTAATTATAGAAGTAAAGAGAATAAACGGAGAATTTGTGATATTTCGATGTGGATTTGATAAGCGAATTGAATAAGAAGGCATCGGGATTTGAGACGGATTGGAAAATCTTGCGCGTGTAGCTAATGGAGGCTGCTGCGCAAGCTAGAGTGAGAAGCTTGGTGAGGAGGGAGCGGCTGTGACCGGAGCCTGAGGTGATAATGTAGGCATGGGCTTGCTTTAGAGGTTGAAGACGCGGTCCGGCTTGGATGAGGTAATGATAAGCTGGAGAGTGTGGGAGTTGATGGAATTGTTTGGTTTCCATTGAAATTAGCCATGGAAGTAACGGGAATTTGATTAACTTGCTGTTTAAATTTGGCGGCAATGACTTGTTTTTTTAAATATAGTAACCAGTCTAAACGCATCATTTTGCTTTTTGGCATTGCCCCCTCTCCGTCATTCACCGGAATTAGATGGATTTCCGAATGTGTTACATAAACTTTAACTCAAATTTGAATAAATATAAATTTTTAAATTCGAGCACGACTCTAAATTAATAAATAAAATATTATTTCCTCCGTCAACAATTGATATACTGATTTGGGTTTACACATATTAAGAAACTAGTGTCGCTTTACGTGTTTTACACGTGGCTTGTAGTGTGACTCGTCAAATTATCAAATAAAATTTAAAATAATAGTTAATTTCGAATAGTTTATTTTATTAAATATTTAAGATGACGGTTTTAATTATTTAAAAAATTTAAATTGGTCTCAAGTTTTATATTATAGATAATTTTAATAGAAGATATAAAGTAAAAATTAAAAGGAAATTCTTATCTAAATCCGGTCCAAAATAGTTTACCTTATTTAGAATTCTATATAGTAAAAAATAATTAAAATAGTAATCATTAAATAATTAAAGTAATCTATTTTAATTAGCATTTTATACAATTATCTCAATATAATAGTTTATTTTGGTTAGTAATCTAATTTATTTTAACATAGTAGTTTATTTTAGTTAGTACTCTAATTTTAATGATCATCTTAATAGTTTTTAATTAATAATTAAATTTTAAAAATGAAAAGGATATATTTAACGTAAATGTGTCTGTCCCCTTCCCCCTCCCTACTTTTATATATTGTACTAGTTTTTCGCCACGTGCTACGCACATGAGCGATATTCATATGACCCGTGACTATATTAAATATTAATTAAATTGTTTAATATAATACTTTTGTTTTTAATAAACTATTATAAAGTATTTTTAATTTAATTTGAAATGTTAGTACGTGCGTGATATTTATATTACCCGTTATAAATATTAAATATTAATTATAATATTAAGTAATATTAATATAACTTGTATTATACACTTGTTTAAAGAAAATGCACCAAAAGTTTCTTGTATTATTCATATAAAATTTTCCGATACTAAAATTTTCTAGTGGTTAATAAATTCTATTTTCTCAAATTTCCACATCAATGATACTCTTCTACTACAGTCACGTGCTAAACGATATTCTATATAACGCGTTGTATATATTAAATATTACTTAACTATTATATATATTATTTTAATCTTTAATATATTATTAATAACTTTTTATGTAAATTGAAATTGTAATATCTGAATAACATTTATATAATCTGTTATGTAATCTTAAATTAAATTTGTGACCAATATTTATAGGATATTATCAAGTCAAATAAATTAAATCATCACAATAATAAATGCATATTTAAAAAATTGAATTCTAAATAAAAATAAAACTAACAAACATTATCATATCAAACAAACTAAATAGTCATAATAATAGATGCATATTTTTTAAAACCGAATACGTAAAAAAATTAAACTAATAAATATTTAAAAAATCTAACCTTGTAAATAAGATGTGATTGATTTTTTTTTCCACGGCCGATGTTGACATGCTCAATCCTAGTATACTTTTTTATTAAAAACACATCATCAGCCAAATTATCCGCATGTAGGAATTCTCTTAGTGGACACCATATAGAGGTGAGCAAGAACCAAACCAAATCGAAAAAATGAACTAAACTGAACCGAATTTTATTGTTTGGTTTGGTTTTTCGATAAAAACGGTTTGCTTTGTTTTTTACTCTAGGTAAAGTTTGGTGTTAGGTGTTCGGTTTGATTTGGATGTTTTGAAAACCGAACCGACCGAACTTTAATATAAAATATATATATTTTATAAAAATAATATACATATATACTTATATTTATATATTTTTTGTTTTTATATCTTAATTATTGTTGATATATGAGTTAATAATTGTTTTTTAAATATATATGGAAGTTTATTAGACTCTAATTATTTAATATTTCAATTAATTTTAATATAAAAATATTTTAAAAATAAAAAATGGTGAAATTCGGTTTTATCCGAACCATACCGAACCAAATTTTTTAGTTTGGTTTGGTTCGATTTTTTACCTCCAAACTAAAAGTTCGGTTCGGTTTCAAAAACCGAAAAAATTACAACCGAATCAAACCGACCGATGCTCACCCTAACTCTATGTGCCCCACACCACCACCTCTTTGGCTTGATCAGCTTTAGCCGAGTGAAACCTCCTCATCAATAATACATAGATAGAGTTGATTATAGACAAACAAAGGCTTAATACATAGTTTGACCCCTGAACTTGTACCCTTTTACCCATCTAACCTCTAAACTTAACGTCTCACCTATCGAACCTCTGAACTTGTTAAATAATCTGATTTAACCCCTAAACTTGATAAATACGTAAATATTGAACCCCTCCGTGCCACCTGTCACTTGAAACATTCTAGAATAAATTGTGTACGGAGGGGTTCAATGTTTACGTTTTTATCAAGTTCAGGGGTCAAATCGGATTATTTAACAAGTTCATAGGTTCGATAGGTGAGACGTTAAGTTTAAAGGTTAGATGGGTAAAAGGGTACAAGTTCAGGGGTCAAACTATGTATTCAGCCGACAAACAAACGCTTCTTTTATACCTCAATAATTCAATATGAATTAGACTATGATACTACTTTTTATATTGGAATCACTTCTATTATAACAATACTTCTATTTGAATTAAACTCTTATTTTATTATTTATTAAAAGAATATGTATGTCATAGACAACTTATATTTCTTCTATTACATGCAGAATCCGATGTAAAATCGATAACTTTATTAAATAAAATACCAATCTTAGATAATTAATGATATTTTTATTGAAATAAAATTTTATAAATTAGAGTCCTACTTAAATTTGTATTTCTTATTTTAATTAAAAAAACTATTTCTTATTATAATTAAACTCTTAAATTGAATAAATATTAGCATTAGATTTGTAGTTGACTTCGTTTTTCTTTTAGTTATTAACCCTAATATCGGAATTTTGCCTATCTCCCCCCCCCCCCCCCCCTCTTTCACACCTATAGAATAGTTATAGATTATAGATAGATATAATTATTTTAGTTAAAATTATAATAGTTAGCTATAATACCCCTATTAAATAGGTTATTTAGATTTAATATAATCATCTTAAATATTTTGCTTTATGAACCATAAAATTTAATGAATTAAGATGATACAGCTATAGAGATTTCGAGATATACAGTCAATATAATATAATATATATATATATATATATATATATATATATATATATATATATATATATATATGTTGGAACAGTTTATGAAATGGAACGAAATTATCAAACAATGTTTCTGGCTGAGTCGCGGACTAGGTCACTCTCTTTAAGACGTTTCGCGGCTCTGTCTCTGATTGTGCAAGCAGTCGTACATACCACGTCGCCCCCAGGATAAAACAGCCGAACTCCGATGAATACTGCACTGTATTCAGCGGTCAATTACACCTTTCTGTCTATTGTTCAAGAACTCAGTTTTGTTTTTGTAAGAAAATAGCTGTTCTGTAAAAACTTTTTTTTATCTGATGGGGAAGACAGCAGTTTTATAGCAATAATAAAACTGAAACGGTAAAAATAAATCAAAACGTTTTCCTTTATTAAAACAGTCAGTCAAAACGTGGGAGACAAAAAATAAAACCGTTACAAAAAGATTTCAGAAATAAAAAATTTATTAAGTGCTAAAACCGAACCGAACCGAACCTGACCTGACCAGACCAGACCAGACCAGCCGGCCGACCGACCGGACGGACGGCGCGCGTGTGTGGTAAATCGGGTAGGATGTAACTCCTAGCCGGTTCACAAAACTGGGTACCCCTTGGGGCCCAAACCCAAGTGTGAGAGATCACCCTTATAAGCTCAATTAAATGAGCTCTCCTAAGCAATGTGGGATTTCCACAATACTCTCTTTACTCTCACTTAGCACTTTTCTTTTTCTTATCTTTTCAAATTCAATTTTTGTACCAACAATCCCCCACTTTGAATTTTAAAAATAATTTCTCGAGCAATTTCTGATCCAGTAAGATTGCGCTTAAGCAGAGGTATCTTTCGATTTGAACCTTTGCGTAGTGTGTTAGATTCTGATTCAACAAGAGTGACTCGTAGTCTTGAACTCTATCTCGGACATCTAACCACACACAACCTTTTCTAAGAGTGTATTCAAAAGCCCGTGCGTTTATGGCCATGCACGTCTATCCCAGTTTAGTGAACGCTCTAGAAATTTTGCCTCAAATTTCATAGAAAGCGGCCCCACTTTCACATTCACAAAGGTGAAGCTATCAAGAGTACTCCCGTAGCTAGGTACTCCACTCCAAATGGAGTATAGACTTCATTAAGAGATTCTATTAACTCATCCTCTAATCGCTTCAGGAATCATGCCTCAATTTTGCATGTTCTGGCTCATATCATTCATAACTTGTTATTACCCATTGAACCTATTTCTTGGGATCTCCAGTCAGTTAGGTCGGGTTACCATTATGAATGATTCATTCTATAGGCAATAGTCCCATTCCCTTGGAAGTTTTATGGACTTTCTCTCTAGCTAATCCTTTCGTCAAAGGATCTGCTAAGTTATCATCAGTGCGTACATGATCCACTCTAACAGCCCCTGTTGAGATAAATTCTCTAACAGTGCTGTGCTTACGACGTATCTGTCGTTTCTTACCATTATAATAACGGTTCTCAATTTTTGCAATAGCCGCGGTACTATCGCAATGGATCAACACAGCTGGTATCGGTCTTTCCCATAAAGGAATCTCAGCTAGCAGGCTTCTTAGCCACCCTGCTTCTTCACTAGCAGCAGCTAGTGCTATCATTTCTGACTCCATCGTAGATTGAGCCAGAATCGTCTGTTTCTTTGACTTCCAAGAAACAGCTCCACCAGCTATACTAAAAATATAGCCGCTCGTTGCTTTGGAATCATCTGACAATGTATTCCAATCTGCATCACTGTACCCTTCAAGTACAGCAGGATGCTTCAAATAATGTAGTCCAAGATTCATGGTTCTTTTAAGGTATCTCATTACCCTTTCAATAGCATGCCAGTGCTCAATACTAGGTCTACTAGTAAACCTGCACAGTAATCCAACGACATATGCAATGTCGGGTCTAGTACAATCAGTGGCATATCGAAGGCTGCCAATGATGCTCGCATATTCAGACTGTCGTACACTATCACCAGTGTTCTTAAAAAGTTTTACACTTGGATCATAAGGTGTACATGCAGGTTTACAGTCGAAGTAGTTATATTTCTTTAGAATCTTCTCAACATAGTGAGATTGATCTAAAGAAATTCCTTTTTCAGATCTAGTTATTTTTATGCCAAGAATGACATTCGCTTCACCTAGATCTTTCATATCAAAGTTGGCACCCAACATTGATTTCACAGCATTCACGACATGAATATTTGATCCAAAAATCAACAAGTCATCAACATATAAACATATGAAAGTACAAAGCTCATTCTCAGATTTATAATATATACATTTGTCACTTTCATTCACTTTAAAACCATTTGAGATGACAAGATTATCAAATTTCTCATGCCATTGTTTAGGTGCCTGTTTTAGACCATACAAGGATTTGTCTAACTTGCACACTTTCTGTTCCTGTCCATGTATCACAAAACCTTCAGGTTGGTCCATGTAAATTTCTTCCTCCAATTCACCATTCAAAAAAGCGGTCTTAACATCCATTTGGTGTACTACCAAATCATAAAGTGCAGCGATCGAAATCAGCACTCTAATGGATGTTATTCTAGTAACTGGTGAATAGGTATCAAAGAAATCAACGTTTTCACGTTGTCTATAACCCTTAGCCACTAGTCGAGCTTTATATTTATCAACTGTGCCATCAGGTTTCATTTTTTTTTCAAAATCCACTTACAACCTATGGTCTTGCAACCGGAGGGTAATTCAGTCAAATGCCAAGTCTTATTGGACTCCAAAGATTCCATCTCATCATTTATGGCTTCTTGCCAAAGATCAGCATCTAAAGAAGTTAGAGCTTCCTGGAGGTTTGCAGGATCCTCCTCTAAAGAATAGACTTGGAAATCTGGACCAAAGTCTTTCGAGATTCTAGCTCTTTTACTCCTTCTGATCTCTGGTTCTATATCATCTGTAATCTCATTATTCCTGACAACAGGAATGCTACTAGATGATTCGCCCCCACTATTTCCTAATTTAAAAGGAAATTTCTGTTCATAAAAATCAGCATCTACGGATTCAATAATCACTCGTGCAGTCAAGTCATAAAATCTGTATGCCTTGCTATTGACTGCATACCCAATGAACACACATTCATAGGCTCTACTTGCTAATTTTATTCGTTTTGGATCAGGAATCCTAACATAGGCTAAACAGCCCCATGTTCTCAAATAAGACAAATTTGGTTGTCTTTCTTTAAAATCTCATAAGGTGAAATTTTATTGTTCGATTTTGGTACTCTGTTTAGCACGTAGCAAACAGTCAATAATATTTCACCCCACCAATAAGAAGCAGCACCTGAGTTTAATAAAATAGACACTACAGCTTCTGTAAATATTCTATTTTTTCTTTCGGCTTTACCGTTCATTTCAGGAGAATAAGGTGCAGTTCTTTCATGTACTATACCATGCGAGTTATAGAAATCTATAAACAAGCTTGATTCATATTCAGTACCTCTATCACTGCGAAATCTTTTGATTTTCTTATTAAATTGATTTTCAATTTCTGTAACAAATAACTTGAACATATCAAGTGCATCACTCTTATTTTTCATCAAGTACACAAAAGTAAAATCAGAACAATCATCAATAAAAGTGATAAAATAACGTTTGCCATTTCTAGTCAAAGTTCCATCAAGTTCACATATATCAGAAAGAATTAAATCTAATGGTTCAGATTCTCTAATTACTGATCTATGTGACGTTTTTGTTATTTTAGCCTGACTGCAAAATTCACATTTTTCAAAATCATTTAAAGTCATTTTAGGAATTAATCCTAGATTACTCATATTATTAATTATCCGTTTATTAACGTGACAAAGTCTAGCATGCCAAACATTAAAATCAGACAACAAGTAAACTGAAGCAGATACTTTATTAATTTCAACATTCATCTTGAACATATTCTCACAAGCATAACCCTTTCCCAAAAAAATACCATTCTTAGTGATGGTGTACAAATCACCCCCAATAGTTTGAAAAAACCCAGCCTTGTTGAGAAGATAGCCAGACACCAGATTCTTCCTCATCATAGGAGTATGCATTACATCCTTCAAGATCAATGTCTTCCCTGAAGTGAACTTCAGTTCGACACTTCCAATTCCAGCAACAGTAGTGGTGTGAGTGTCACCCAACAGCACTTTCTTGTCTTCAACAGCAGTGTATGTCTTAAACATAGCACGATCATGACAGACATGGCGAGATGCGCCCGTGTCTACCCACCACCCTTCTGATCCACCAACAAGGTTGATCTCAGCCATCACCTCAGTGATCATAGCCACAAACGGCTCTTCAGTCAGGTTAGCCTGAGGGGCTGCCCCTGGTCTGTTCCGACACTTGCGTGCCATATGACCCGGTTTTCCACAGTTGAAACACAGAAACTGTGGCGGATCATTTCTGACAGGTGGTTGCTGTCTCACGTTATGGTTCCGAGCAGGATTACCATTCTGATTATTTCTGTTACGGTTCACATTTTGGTTTGAGTTCCCATTGCGATTCTGATTCTTAAAATTTTTGCCAGTTGGCTTCAGAACCGCAGAACTGAACTTTCTGGTGTTGTTAGAAACAACAAGCACCTCATCTTTCTGGTCCTGTTTTCTCGCCTCTTCCTCAATACGAAGGCGAGTAATCAAACTTTCCAGCGAAAATTCTTTGGTTTTATGCCTGAGAGAATTCTTAAAATCCTTCCACGAAGGGGGCAATTTATCAATCAATACAGCAACTTGAAACTGTTCATCAAGGACCATACCTTCAGATATTATCTCATGTGCAATTTTCTGCAATTCATGTGACTGAGCCTCGACTGATTTTTCATCCGTCATCTGATATTTCAGATAGCGACTGACAGCATACTTCTTTGTTCCAGCCTCCTCCGTATCATACTTCCTTTGCAGCGCCTCCCATATTTCAGTAGCTGACTTATAATTATCTGAATTATAATAGTCATATAAATCATCACACAAAGCATTCAGAATATAATTTTTGCATAAATAGTCATTGTTAAGCCACTGTTGAACATCAGCAGTTTGTTTATCCAGTTCATCACCATCGGCAGTATCAGCAACAACAGGTAAAGGACTAGTAAGAACAGCAGCAACATTTTTCATAGTAAGGAAAAATAAAGTTTTCAGCCTCCATCTTTTGAAATGGAGACCCTCAAAACGGAACGGTTTGTTAACATCAAAGCGACCAGAATCTAAACCAGAAACATCATCATTAGCCATCGCAGAAACTGTATACGTCTTAAAACTGTTGGAACAGTTTATGAAAAGGAACGAAATTACCAAACAATGTTTCTGGCTGAGTCGCGGACTAGGTCGCTCTCTTTAAGACGTTTCGCGGCTCTGCCTCTGATTGTGCAAGCAGTCGTACATACCACGTCGCCCCCAGGATAAAACAGCCGAACTCCGATGAATACTGCACTGTATTCAGCGGTCAATTACACCTTTCTGTCTATTGCTCAAGAACTCAGTTTTGTTTTTGTAAGAAAATAGCTGTTCTGTAAAAACTTTTTTTTATCTGATGGGGAAGACAGCAGTTTTATAGCAATAATAAAACTGAAACGGTAAAAATAAATCAAAACGTTTTCCTTTATTAAAACAGTCAGTCAAAACGTGGGAGATAAATCAGGGATTGTGTTTTATTCAAAAATAAAACCGTTACAAAAAGATTTCAGAAATAAAAAATTTATTAAGTGCTAAAACCGAACCGAACCTGACCGGACCTGACCCGGCCGGCCGGCGCGCGCGCGTGTGTGGTAAATCGGGTAGGATGTAACTCCTAGCCGGTTCACAAAACTGGGTACCCCTTGGGGCCCAAACCCAAGTGTGAGAGATCACCCTTATAAGCTCAATTAAATGAGCTCTCCTAAGCAATGTGGGATTTCCACAATACTCTCTTTACTCTCACTTAGCACTTTTCTTTTTCTTATCTTTTCAAATTCAATTTTTGTACCAACAATATATATATATATATTATTTATGTATGCTCGTTTAGATTTACGAGCCTCGCAAGCTTTGATCGATACTTGAGGTCGGCTTGAGATGAAACTCAAGCAGCTTGAACCGAGCTCAGTTCAAATTCTTCGAGTTGATCTCAAGTTTTTTTTATAAAATTGGTCTCAAACAATTCTTGCATTTGCGCGTGATCAAATAAATATTTAATTTAAATAAAAAGATTATTAATAAAGTAATGTTAACAAAAAATAATACACTTTTAACATTTTGTATTTTATATATTTCGTATGTCGAAATCTGTTTTTTATATATTTCCTTGCAAATATGTCAATAGTTACTTTTTGTAATAAATTATGAACCGAGTACGAGGAATCTCATTTTTAACGATATTTATCAGATCCGCTTATTTGATCATATTTTACTAAACATCTTTTCTATTATGAAAATTATGCTTGATGATAACCACATTGATAAAGTTCGAGTACTTGTTTTTCCTTTATAAGGTTGTTTTAGATTACGAAGTCGTTGTACTATATTTTTAACGAAAAGAATATTGATAAACTTTAATAATCAATCGAATATATATATTTTTAATGAAAAGAATATTGGTGCCTTTTCAATTATATTTTATTTATTAGTTTGATTTGTATTCAAAGAGTTTTCTGCACAAATAATATCTTCTGTTTCTAAAGGCCTTGTAAACACCTAGGTGATAAGTTTAGTGGTGGTGAGTTTCTGGATCTTGGGAAACCAGAGGTTGGAAAATTAGACTAGAACAGGTAGTGTTTAACTCTGTATTTCAAAATTGTTGTTTCTTACCCGTAAAATAAACTGGTTAGTAGAATTCTCAAGAGGTGATATCTTAGAGAGTGGATGTATGCAGTTGTAGAATTACTATAAAAATTTAGTTTTTTTTACTTTATGCATTATTGTTCATTTTCAGTTTAGCTTTTAAAATATATAAATTAATTTTCATAATATTTTTGAAAAGTTTTTAAGTTTTTAATTCATCTCCCTCTTAAGAAGCCATCTGGACTGACAATAACAATGTCACAGTTTATTATGAAAAATCAATTTCACTATATATATATATATATATATATATATATATATATATATATATATATATATATATATATATATATATATATATATATATATATATAATAGAATTAGAAAAATGATTCACGTAATAAAAAATAAAATTTTATATATATATATATATATAATAGAATTAGAAAAATGATTCACGTAATAAAAAATAAAATTGTAGCTAAGTACTACATGATTAATGAAAATTGAACATAGAATTACCGGCATCACGTCAATTAATAAGTACCATTAATTTGTTCAGCAGAGAGACAGTAAAAAAATTTACATTTTCTTTTTAGAAATTAATTTTATACATCTCTTGAATGTTTCAAGATACAAAAACCAAAGTGAAAAATAATTAAAAAATAAATAAATAGAAAAAGATAATACAATATCATTTTAATCCAAGCTATAAACAGCTTCCACTGTGGAAAATTATATCTCAAACTTAACATGAATATATTTAGCAAAAGTCTAGAAAATAATTGATTAAACCGACAAGGTTTAAAAGTCATGATATATTAACCAAACAATTAAAGTTATGAGTTATAAAAAGATCCAATCAAGAAAAAGAATGACGAGTTAGAATTCAACGAATGATTTAGAACAGAGAAAAATAAAAAATAAAAAAATTATATGAATTCATAAAATTTTTGTGGATAGAAACTAAAGTATAAATATTAGGTAACTCTGTCGAAGTCGTTTTAACTATTCAATAAATTATTTTGCATTAACTAATTTATATTTTTGATAGATTTTGGCCAATTATCCAATGAACTATTTGAATTTTTTAAATCTTACTAATAATTTAAGTGTGTGTGTGGTTCAAATGAATTCTATAATTTGTATTGAATTCAATTAATTTTTTTACAGAATATATATGTTTGGTTTTCTAATGAAATTCATTTAGAAATATATATCCTAATTTCACAGAATTAGTTATTCTTGTTTAAAACTCTGATATATTTGCAAATAAGATTCCAAAAAGTAAAACATTTTAATGATAATAATGATCTTTTAATTTTTATCATTTTTTACTGAACCGACCGCAATTTTTGAAAAAATCGATTTCACAAAAAGTCGATTTTTGGTATATTTTTTTTATTTTCAATTTTGATTCGGTTTTAATTTATATGATTGGTTTAATTTTGATTCGGTTTTGAAATTTGAAAAACAAAATTAATCGAATCAACTTAATTTTTTTTAAATCGGGCCAGTTTTGGTTTTCAACCAAATCGATTCTCGGCTTGGTTTTGATTTTGTATTTTTTTTACCATCGGTTCGCATTTGGTTAAGTCAACTTTGATATTTTTTTTAGGATCATTTCGATTTGGTTCTGAAGTTTGAAAAAAACAAAATAACCGGACCGACCTACCGATTTCAATATAATAAAATCATTAAATTTTAAGGTTGAATTTACACTAAATACAATTTTTAATTTATTTTATTTTATTTGAAATGAATCCATATTTAAAATTCGTGATACCAAACAGAAAAAGAAATGAATGTCAAATAAGATTCATTTAAAAATAAAACGAGTTGCATGTTAAAATTAAACCAAACAAAACCTGAATATAAATGCAAATATAACTCTAGAGTCTAAAAAGAAGACATGAAGAATGGAAGATTATTCAAACAATAATTTCATAAGCTGTATAATTCATTACATGATTTACAAACACAAATAACTTAATAAAAAATAAATGAATCTTTCAACTTGTTCTTTCTTTGGTGAGAACTTATTCAAGCACAATATAATTAAATTCCATAAAACAAAGTTTAACTAAGCATCAAACAAACTACTACTACTATATTATAATCATTTGGATTTTGCAGCGTGGAGTGATTGAGCTTGGCGAAGGCGTCTCTCTTGCGAAAGCAGTTTCGCGAATCTTGTAAGAGCGTCTTCATTAGTCTCTGTCGACTTACAAGGTTCGAAGGTTCCATAATCCATATTTGTTCTTGAAACTTGTTTCTGTAGCAGCTTTTCACCCACTTTCACAAGATCCTCCAAGTTTTCTTTTGTGGCCACATCTACTGAAGCAGTGTTCTTATTCAATGTGCAATCCTGCATCCAAAAACGTTACTCAATATCTAATTGATCATTAATTTTGTCGTATAACTAGGCTGGGATATTGCGCACCTGAATCCTGAGGTAGTTGTTTTCGGAGTGTAGGGCTTTAAATACTGCAGAGATATGCAAATCCACCATGTCACCGCTTGCATGACTGAACACGTCGATTAAAGGCGTGCACCCCTTCGCTGTTAACCAACCCAACACACCCCATTTTGCAGCCTCACCAGCTATGCATTTCTCCTCAGCTTTTGGTGCGCCGGTTCCTAAAGATATCACTAGAAATTTACCATAGTCCACTGGCTTTATTGGAAAAAAATCTTGATTTCCCTTTATGATTTCGTTTGTCACTTCTCCTATAGCAACCAATGTCTGGAAAAACAATCAACAACTATTAATTTTTGGATTCAGAAATTCGATTACTGTAAAGAAATGATATGAAGATGGTCTTCTACCGGATTATTTGCAGCAACGCCACCATCTATAAGGTTAAATTTTGTCACTGCCCCTGTTTTCTCTTCGGTGGTTTCGAAGAAATGAGCCGGAAGATAAGTTGGTGCAGCCGATGTGGAAATGCATATGTCTGAAAGGAGAGCGTTCAATGATGGATTTTTCTTAACCTGTAGCGTTGCATAAAAAATATCATACACAATGAAAATTAAACTCGAAACTAATCGATTAAGAGAAGCCGACAATAAATACCTGAAAGCTGGAGAATATGGCAGGTTGGAGTTTTGTAATATCATATGTTGGGATGACAACATTAGTTAATGTCTGATTCAATTTAGTGCTTCTAAGTTTTTCCTTAACAAGACGATGCAGATATTTTCCATCGTATTTAGGTCCTGATAAAGCTTTGATGACGCTTAATGCATGGGGAAAGAATTTGAAATTGCGTTGTGGAAATATTTTGGGACATTCATTAAGGTAGAACTCTTTAATATCCTTTGCAGCAAACATCGGACGGTTCTTCTCATTAGGGCAAGCAAGCATGGCGGTCACCAGACCGCCTGTGCTCGTTCCTGATATCACGTCGAAATAGTCTGCAATTCTTGCATCTTCGCCGTCGAGTTTCTATATCACAGACCAAAAACATGCAACAATATTAGAACATTCAGTAACGTTTGCATGATTAATGTAAATTATATATTTACCATGCAATGCAACGAGTAAAAATTAAAAATATAGATACCTGAAGTTCAGATTCTAGGAAACTGAGGATAATTCCAGGGATAATGCCTCTGACGCCACCTCCATCAATGCTGAGAATGGTGACTAGGTTTCCGTAAGTTGGTGCTTGAAGTGGTACATCTATTCCTTCCATTACAAAAATTTGATTGGTCTGATTAATGATTACTAAAATAAGTGTATGTAAGGAGTGATAATTAATTAATAAAGTAGTGGGTCGAAATTTATTATACTTTGTAAAATATATATATGCCTTAATTTGGAATATTGCTTGATTTGTGATTTTATAAATGTTGTTTCGGATATGGCTATTTATAGAGCCTTTTCTAGTGTGTGTGTGTTTCTCATGTTTAAAAAAATTCCATGTTGATTATTCAAGAATATTTATTTGACCAGATTTTAATTTATAAAAGAATTTAGGTGCTGAATAGTCAAAATTGGCATGTATTTCCATTTATAATCTGAGTATTACACCACTGTACACTATTAGAGTCACCATTCTAGCTTAAGTGTTACACCACTGTACACTATTAGCTTAATTCAAAATTGGCATGTATTTCCATTTATAATCTGAGTATTTTCATGTATTTTCATTTTTAACCTCAAAGTGTACATGAATTGGCAAGGTACTTTTCTAATTTAAGTGAGGTCGCGAGTTCGAGCCATACTCATGTATGCAGCCGTTTAAAATTTAGAGCCAACACTTTACCTTCCGCAAGGAACCTACCCGGCTCAAATAGGAATTATTCTGAATGTGTAAGATTTAAATGTGTCATCTCATAATTGGAATTCGTTCAGGACACTTCACGTATCCTATACCAAAACAAAGAGTATGCATGATTCATAAAGTAATGTGAACTGATTTCTTCAAATTTTTTTTACCCACCCGGTTTTCAAAGTTTCGCCCTGATTAATACGGATCCGATCCGCATCGCGCACCTGACATGATGGGTGAGTCTACCAGTGGAAATTTTTTACATTCACAAAATTCGAACCCGAAACCTTGTTAAAGCGATACCAAGCATTTTACCACTAATTTCACCCCTTTTTATAACGTTACTGAACATCCAGTAACGTTGACCCCTTCTAACGTTATAAAATCGTCAATTCTATCCAAATACATACCTTTGAGTTTCAATTGTACCCAATTTTATAAATTACTCTTTTTCATCCGTAAAAATTTCAAAAACCCTTATAAATGACTTATTTGAACTCTATTTCATTTGAAAAATTCAAAATAATGACTTTTTTGAACTTTTTTTGTAATAAAAAAGACGCAAATTTAATACTAGTGGGTTTAATTGAAAGTGAAAAGTATGAATATATGTATAATTGGTTTACTATGTCGTAACATTGAAAAGGGACTGAAAGATCGAGGTTTTTTTGGAACATTGGATCATATTTTATTTAATCAATAATTAACAACCAATGAGTTATAATTCAAATATTATAAGCACTAGGCAGCAAACTGCTAGTTCGTGGTTAATTCATCTCACAAATGTTCCCCTTTTCAATTATCGAAAAAAAAATTACCAATGAATTTAACTCGAATGGTATAAGCGCTAGGCAGCAATCTGCTAGGTCGTGGGATCGATTTCTCCTACAAACGCTCTCCCACCTCCTAATTATTAAAAAAAACTTAAATTTATATGTTTTTATTACCCAAAAAAAATTAATAATTGACAGATATAGTAAATATGTTTATACATTTGTTTGATAATAATGCAATTCATAATCTTAAAATAAAACAACTCTGAAAATAAAATATTTAAACTAGAAAAATGCATATAATTTCAAAATAAGAGACTCTAGGTGATTTATATGATTTTCATTGTATGGAAGTTACAAAATATAAGAATTCTAAATAGGACTAAAAGTTATGAAACACTTAAATATTTTAAACAAATTAATTTATATTTCTATAACTATAACAAAACTGATATAAATATCCCTAAAAAATATTTTCGATGGTCTATCCGTCAATTTTACAATAATTTTTTCTAAAAAAAAACATAAAAAGGATAAAAAAAAAAGTCTAATTAATAAAAAAAGGTGCAATTCAGTGTTATGCATTATTTTTTTGATTAATTACACGAAATTTGAAAATATACAAATGTTTTTACAATAATAAAATTATTTCAATAATAACATATAAATATTTGTAAACTAGTATAAGCGCTGGATAATAAACTGCTAGGTTATGGATTCTAAATTTCTCACGAGCGTTTCCCTCCTTAATTATAAAAAAAATAGTCTATTAAAATTTGATAATTTTTTTTAATTATAAACTAATTTATCATAAAAATAAATTAAAAACTAGAACATATTTTATTTTTATCAATTTATTTATTTATTTATAATGTATTTATCATCACTTATAAACATTGACAAACAAGACAGCTAAAATTATTGTTTTTTTTTAATATTGTCAATTTGGTTATAGTTAATTATAAATAGATAAAGATGATTTTACCAATTTCTAAAGAATGATGGATCATTTTGCCTAACTTTTTTTTGAAATCGCGTAACTTCTTTTTAAATGATTTAAAACATGAAATGTTGACCATTAATCAATAGGCCTAATTGATTTAAAATTACAAATTTTAGTGTACTTTAAAATTTTACCACAAACTTTTAATTTTAGCAATGCACTAGCTTTTCAATTTTTATAATTCTAAACACTGAATAATATTTTGTTAAATTACGAATTTTAGTGTACTTTATAATTTTAAGACAAATTTTTAATTTTGGCAATGTACCAGCTTTTTAATTAATTTTTATAATTCTAAACATCGAATTTTAATGTACTTCATAATTTTAAGACGAACTTTTAATTTTGGTAATGTATCAATTTTTAAAAAATTACAATTATAAACACCAATTAATTTCTCGTTAAAAAAATACCAATGTCGATATCAGAACAATGCACATCAGTATTTTCTGACAGAAAATTGATCGGTGACTCGAATTGCAAGAAATAATGATAGTTCTTGTATTAAATTGTTCAAATTACAAAATATTATGTAAAAATTACAAAACACACTAAAATTTATAATTTTTAAAGTAATTAAATCTAATTAATAGTATAACCTACACTAACATCCATTGAATGATTGATGTATTTGGTAGTGTTTTACATTAGACTAACAAGAATTTAACACCTATATTTATATCTTTAATTTTAGGTAAAATGTCTTAAAAGATACCCATTTAATTATATTCTGACCCTGTAAAATCACTAATTTTATCCGAATTTACACCTTTCATTTTCAATTGTACCAAAAATATTAAATTGACCTCTTTTTCATTCAAAAAAACTCAAATAAGTCATTCATTTTAAATTTTTTGAATGGAAAAAAGTTTAAATAAGTCATTCATGTATTTTTTTTTTGAATTGTTTTTTAGTGAAAAAAAAGTCCAATTTACAAAATTGGATGTAATTGAAAGGGAAAGATGGAGACTTACATAAAATTGGCAATTTAATAAATACAGAATATAATTGAAAAGACTAATAACTAATAAGTGGGGTTTTTAAAATATCAAATCAGTAGGTAGAATCCACACACCCATTTAAATGTCGTGGTCATTTCTCAGTAGTATATGAAATGTAGTGTAAGGTTTTTATCATAGACATCAAATCAAAACTATAAGAAAATGCTTATTCATTTGACTTGTAATTAATCATACATGATGACCGTTTGAAGGTGGAATATCCAATTCATGAAGTTTCTTCGTTATGGGACGTTGTAAAACGTTTACATAAAGTTTCATATTAAACAATCACATTTAAAGTTAGTTAAAGTTGTGTTTAAGTGTTAAATTTGTATACTATAAAGCCTCTTCTTCTCAGAATTTAAGCTCCCAAATTTCAGAGTAGAAGAGAAATATCAAATTATGACTTCATCTATAGTAACATATTTTTGGCTAAACCTATTTTGAGGTCCTTAAACTATACATTTTTGGTTTATTAGATCTCTTAACTTCTATTTGACTTCTTCGGGTCCTTAAACTTTCATTTTTTAATTCATCAGGTTCTTCAACTTTTATTTACCTTTTTCTTCAAGTCTCTAATTATTTATTTTTTGGTTTATTGGGTCCTTAAATGGATCTTCGTTTAAGGATCTAATGAACCAAAAAATAAAAGTTTAAGGATCCGAGAAAGTCAAATTAAAATTAAAAAAAATTGATAAATCAAAAAATGAAAGTTTAACGACCTTAAAATGGGTTTAGCTTATATTTTTCTAAATAGACATGTGATTAGATTTCCAATCATACATAAGACTATCATTATCATCATCATTTTATAATTATTCTGATTATTCTTATGACCTAGTAGCCATCCTCTCAAACTTTACACGGATTATAGCTCAAACTGTAAAAAAAAATCAATTAAATAACTAAAAATAAACAATATTAAAAAGGTTTAATTGTATTAAAAAGCTAAATCTTTTTAACTTTCTAAAAATATATTTAAACCTCTCAAAAGTTCTATTCCGATTTGACTAATTTGTTGAAAATCTATCCAATTTTTCAAATCGATTTATCCGAACCATAAGATATTCTATTTTTTTTTTAATTTTAAAATATTTTTACACATGTTTTTTTGTTGACGAGGACTCACTCTACTGAGCCGAAATTCAATATTATTGTCAAATTCCGGAATATGGACCGCCCACAAACCTATATACCTGATAAATTTCGGGGTATAATGATCAAAAACCCAACCTCGACCACCATAGACGGATCTTCATGGAGACATGGAGGGGTAATGGCCCCCCAAAATTTTAAAAAATTACCAAGTACTACTTTTACTTTTTAACTTTTGCCTTCCTAATTTTTTTTCAAAAGTAACTACATACTAATTTAGTTCTTTAACCATTGATAAAATATCTAATAATTTTAAATTTTTATATATTTGATTTGTATGCATTTAATTTGGCCCTCCCAAAAATTACAGTCAAAATCTGCCACTGTCGACCACTCCATATTAAATTATTTAAAATAACCACTTCATATTAAAAAAAGGGCGAGCCGGGGTTCGAACCCGCTACCTTTGGCCTCCAGATGACTGAGACTTATACCATTAGAACAAATTCGTACGGGGAATATTTTTACACATTCAATTGCAATTGTAATTATAATCAAATCAATTTTGAAAAATAAATAAACAGATTTACAACAAAGCTATTAAATATGGATAGATATACAACTTTTAAAATGTTTGGATGGTTTTTGACACTATCAGGCCTATAAAAATATATATATAAAAAAAATTAAATCAATCAAGCATTTCTAATTTCATAAATAATAATTTCAAATTTGACATGTATATTTTATCGAATTCACCAAATAAATTATAATAAGAGATGTATGAAAGAAAGGTTCATATAGTCATCCATTGTTTCGAGGGAAAATTAGGCGAGGCACGGTAAAAACGCCTAAATAATCTCAGTTTTATGGTGTGGCTCCAATCCTTGCAGAATTACGATACAAGTTGAAATGATGCTTAGTTTTTTTCTTTTCTCTCTCTTCTTTACGGTTGCATCTTTCAATAACACAGTGGTACTGGTGCATGTTCCTCTTCTATTTCTGAATTGTATAATTTTTTATTCACAAACAAAGATGAGGTAGACGAGACAATACCAACGCCGACGAATATGGTGGTGCCTGCTTTTCTTCTATTGCGTGAGTTGTATAATTAAGAGAAAATAACAAAAAAATCCTAAAAACAACGTTAAACCTCTTATTTTATTATTAATATTAACATTTTCTATTTGTCTTTAACCAACACCGTTTTACTCTTTATCAAGGCTTATCTCCTTAAACAACCCCTACCTTTTAGCCCCAATTCGTTTGCACTCTCACGTTGTAAAATCACCAAATATACTCGAATTACGACCTTTCACTTTTAAATGCACCCATTCTTGAAAAATATTCAAAACAATACTTTAAATTTTAACATATATTCTAAATCGGGTTTAATGTTGTATTTAAAATAAAAATAAAACTATTTTTAAAAAAATTATAAAACTTAACAATATTTTTTATTTAATATAAATAAATATGTTTATCTTATAAAAATTCATATCCGCAATCATGCGGCCTCTACTTTACAAGATTAATTAACGAGATTTTGATATTTGAATGATTACATGCTACTATCCGACCTGCTAAAAAATTTATATTTAGTAATTTTTTAAAAATTAAATAATTAGTATAAATACAAACTAATTTTTAATATTTTTTAAATTAAAAATTAAAACCCCGCTCGTCTTCCTCGAGACTAACCCGTTCCGGGTTCGTCTCGAGAAAGACGAGCCAGTCGTCTTCCTCCATGGAAGATTATCGTTTTCATAGAAGAGAGGAAGACGAGACTTTCTTAGATCTGCGACAGGTTCGTTTAAAATTTTTAATTTTTTAAAAAAATAAAAAAATATATTTAAAATAATTATTTAATTATTTATTTTGTCTATTAATATATTTGATCGATTTATATTTAAAAAAATATTATTATTATTTTTAATAAATTAAGCAAGATAGTGTTTTTATTTTAATTATAACTATGAGGACCATTTAAAATATTTATTAAAATTTGAAGTATTAGAAAAAAGGTTAATTTGATGTTTAAATGTGTAATTGAAACAAAAAGATTTGGATTTTAATATTTGAGGGTACAATTAAAAATAAAAAGTTATAATTGAAATATATTTGGTGGTTTTTTAACGTGAGGGTGCGAACGAATTGGAGTTAAAAGGCGGGGTTTTTTCAAAAAATACATCTTATAAAAAAAAAACACGACCTTACTCCAAACTTATACGTGTCCAATAAATAACACATGTAAATATTAGTGGCAAATATGAAATTGGGTTCCATTTAACGCGGTTTCTTCTACTTCAACAAGTCTGTGTGAGGGGGGACATGTTGAGTAGAGTTCATAATTGGAAGAGAATCCGTTCGTTTGAAAGAAACATCACATACTGGTCTCTTATCTAGACCAGGAATAGTTTGGTGAAGATGTTTCATTTTTCTTGCTTCCTAGAGCTTTCTTTTCATCACTGAAAAACTTGACCTAAGCCATGCTTTTCTTGCCACGTGTCTTTTACAATGCTGGCTTTTTTGTGGCCAAGTTTTAGAAGTAACACTCCCTTGCTTTAGAAGTAACGATAAGGACATAATTATGTACTGAGAGTACTTACAAACAATCTTTTACCCCAAATAAACATGTCGCGTATTGACTTGGATAGTGATAGATCCACAAGAGAAAGAGGAAGGAAATGAAGGGGTAGGCTGTAACTGATGTTGTTTTGAACAATAATGCCTTTGTCTTTACTCGAACGACTTTCCATTCTTATGTATTTGATCTGATGGTCGTAAAGATGCGATGCTTTGGACGGCTTATATTCCAATGTCTTGTAAACAAAGACATGAAAGTAATACACTCCTTCTCAAGTTTTGAAATGCCTATCATTCACAAACTATATTGCACGAGAACTTGTCGAATCCTATATTACTGCAATTCATTTCCGAAAAGAAAAACACTTATGAAACTCGAAAACTAAACATTACGCAGTTTCGCCTTTAACATGAATCATCCCTATTTGGATTTCACATGTTCCCCTTTCTCTAGTAGTATACTTAGCGGATCTTCTTTAATTAAAAGCAGAGTTTAAGCTCGAACAAAGAAGGACTTTGGTAGAGAAAACTCTGCAGATCATATTGTGGTAAATTTCAAAAACTTTGTTATTTATGAACAGAAAGCACTGAATATATATGATAGATTGACAAGTGTGTTTGAAGGAACAGCAGAGGCACCAAATCCAGACTCAAATACTCTCATAAATAATACAAACACTGTAATTTGCTAAGATGATTATCATTCACTTATATACTAAGTTTGACTATTCTAATTCTCCATGGAAATAGTTTCTGAGAACAGTAGCACCCCATCGATCATGAACGCATTCAACACCAATGACTCTTAAAGCTCTAGACATCCTTACTTCTTCTGCAGCAGTAAGACCAGCTTCACTCAGTCCAAAAACCCCTCTTCTCTTTCTAAAAATGTTATCAACTTCATTTTTGGACCTTTTATATGCATCTATCCGCAGATTCTTCATGTCTTATTACACAAAACAAGGGTAGCACCAACATTCTATTATCATAAGCCAACCATTTTATTATCACCAGTAGTCCACACATGAACATGAGCCATTCTTGAAGTGGTGAAAACGAAGCCTATCTCGAACAATAATTTCTCTATTAGCAACAACCGAAATGTACTTAATTGCCCGATGACAATCCTCACACATTCGAAGGTTCTTCACAATCCTGATGGGAGTATCATGGCTGGTTTTCAGAATCCCAAATGCTATTGCAAGCTTTTCACTGTGGTATCTAACTGCAAATTCCCTTTCTTCCTCCTCCAACTCATGCATCACTACATCATGTGCTGATGCATAACCTGCTTCTCTACATCGCGACATTAGTTCATCTAAAAATCGATATATTTCAGCTGTCTCTGGATGGGACTTGTCGCCCATGCTAAACAAATACGTTTTCTGATTAACTTCTATTGTGCTATAACCGACTTGCTTCTTTAAACTTTTTCCGATCATAATGTTTCTAACCTTCTCCACTCGGTCCATTCTACCTGCCAAAGCATAAATATTTGAGAGCATCACATAATGACCTGGATTTTCTGGTTCAACAGCTAATAAATGTTCAGCAACTTGTACACCAAGATCAAAATTCTTATGCATTTTGCAAGCCCCAAGCATAGCAGTCCAGATAGCCGCTGCAGGCTCTTTAGGAACTTCTTCGTTAATAAATTTAAAAGCTTCATCAAGAAGTCCAGCACGCCCTAGCAAATCAACATAGCACACATGATGCTCGATACCTGGCTTGAAGTGATACTCTTCTCTCATTCTCGCAAACACCAGCCGACCTTCTTTTACTAGTCCTGCGTGTGCGCATGCAGATAGAACAGCCACAAACGTTACTCTATTAGGACGGGGTCCTCTCCTTCTCATTTCATCAAATAAATCGACAGCTTCAAGACCATAACCATTTGTTCCATATCCAGAAATCATCGCTGTCCAAGAAACAACATTGGTTTCATTCATCGCATCGAAAACTTCCCTTGCTTTCCTCACATACCCACACCTTGTATACATGTTAATCAATGAAGTACCGAGCACCACGTTCAAATCCAAACCATACTCAGCAATGTAATTATGCACCCAACATCCTACACTAAATGCTCCCAGCTGAGCACAAGCCGATAACACACTAACAAAAGTAGCAGAATCCGGCTTAAATCCTTCTTCCCTCATTTTATTAAACAACCCAATAGCCTCGTTCCCACACCCATTTTGCTCATACCCCGAAATCATCGAATTCCACGCTACAATACTTCTGTCACACATTTTATCAAACACCTTCCGCGCATTACCCAAATCACCACACTTCGCATAAAACGCCACCAAAGCAGCCTGAACATACACATCCAAACCAAACCCACTAATCAAAACATGTCCATGAACAGTTTTACCAAGTTTTAATGACGATAAATCAGCGCAAGATTTCACAAGAGAAGTAAATGTATAAGCTGACGGCCAAATATTATAAAGAACCATGTATTTGTAAAAGTAAAGAGAATAAACGGAGAATTTATGATATTTCGATGTGGATTTGATAAGTGAATTGAATAGGAATGAGTCGGGATTTGAGACAGATTGGAAAATCTTGCGCGTGTAGCTAATGGAGCCTGCTGCGCAAACTAGAGTGAGAAGCTTGGTGAGAAGGGAACGGCTGTGACTGAAGCCGGAGGTGATAATGTAGGCATGGGCTTGCTTTAGAGGTTGAAGACGTGGTCCGGCTTGGATGAGATAATGGTAGGCTGGAGAGTGTGGGAGTTGATGGAATTTTATGGTTTCCATGGAAATTTGCCATAACAGAAATTTGATTAGCTTGCTGTTTAAATTTGGCGGCAATGTTCTTTTTTAAATATGGTAGCCAGTCTAAACGCTTCGTTTTGCTTTTTGGCAATGCAAATGAAATGATCCTATATTGTGAAAATGTAATTTCTTTTTTAATGTTTGATCAAATAAAATAAAATTCATTTTTACACTACAGAAAACAATATCGGTAAGTGCAAATTAGGGGATGTAAATGAATTGAGCCGAGTCAGAATGAGTGACGGAGCTAAATATAATATGTATAGGTAGATAGTTTTTGAAAGTTGGGGGGCTAAACTGCAGTATTATTTAATTTTCTGTACTAGCTGGAACAATTTTGAAAAATTGGGGGTATTAAGGCAATTCTATGCCTGCATGCCCCTCCGTCATCGGTCCGAATTAGACGGAATTCGAATGTGTTACACAAAGTTGATGCAGCTTAAATACTTTTTGTCATAAAACATAAAATATAATAAATTAAGATGATATAGATATAGAGATTTAAGGATATAAAGAATTAATATAAAAACATATATTATTTTATGTATGCTCATTTAAATTTACGAGTCTCGCAAGTTTTTTAATTGATACTCGAAATTGGCTCGAAATGAAATTCAACTTAGCACGGACTCGAGCTCGATTTAAATTCTTCGAGTCTATATCGAGTTTTTTTAAATTGGTCTCAAACAATTCACGAGTTGCCCGTGTAGTTTAAACCATTAATGAGTGAAGGCTTGTACTTTTAATCATTTTGATAGTGAATAGCGTTTTCTGAAAAATAATACCAAAAAATAAAAAATAAATTGCAGGCTGTGGGGTTCGAACCCACGCGCACTTATGTGCAGAAGATCTTAAGTCTTCCCCCTTAACCTCTCGGGCAAACCTGCTGTTTGTTAAGCATATAAATAATAATATTAAGTACGAACCATAAAAATTAACTAGATTATGCTGTGGAATCCAGTTCTTTCTGGCAGCATTCTTCAACCTATTAATCAGAATTCACAACTCTCAGCTACAAACTGTAATGGCATTTAATCTCCTTCTCATTATCACAATATCACTACACTGAGTACTCTGTTGCTGTTTTCTAGTGTATGTTCTAATCAGCAGAAATATTTTCATCTCTCACCATTTAGTATAGATAGACATGATCAGTATACATGTGAGCAGTCAAATTCAAGGACTGAAGCATTGCTTCTCCTTGTTTGTTAACATTAAATACACATATCCCACCGTTATTCACATCAATCGCCCGGAACCTGAAAACCAACAGAACCACTTTCAGAACTCAATACTTAATGACTTCTGCAGCAACTATCATACTCATACCGATATGACGCTCACAGAAACCAGCTCTAAATGGCACGGAAACTTTTGATTCTTACCTTTCGTTTTTGTTTTGAGAACTCTATATTTGTAACTTATTCTCGTAAAAAATATGGTTTATCCATTTTCTGTTTCAGCATTTCCGAGTACATTTTCGTGCTACATAGGATAGAATAAACTAAAGCAAAATGGTTGATGAAATTTGAAAATTACACTAGATCATTGCATACCTCTCTGGATCGAGCCCCAAAGCCGTGCAGATAAGTGCCCTCAAAATTGACTTGTGAGTGATGACTAAGAAATTTTGACCCTGATGCAGAAAGATGCTTGCATGATTTGTCTAGTCATTGCTATGAACACTGATGACTATAAGAAGAAAAAGCATAAGACTCACAGGTGACAACAAAATTTCCTTCCAAGCTTCTCTAGCTGTCTCCCATAGTTCGCGAACAGGGTAGACGCCATTTACATAGAAATTAGCAGGATCTTCTCTCCATGTTGTAAATTCCTTTGGATATTTCTCTCTAGCATCCACTGCCTCCAAATACTGAACGTGATTTAGTCAAATGTAAATTGCAAAAATAATAAACCTCAGCTTTCTAATTGAACCAATCAATACCAAAGGGGTCAATCCAACTAGAAATAGTAAACCTTTGGCGAATGAAATGAACAATTTAATGTCAAACTATGATAAAGTTACTAGTTTGATGGGTGATGGATGTGTGACTGCAATATTACACGCAAAAGTTATTGCACACAAAATTTTTCGAGTCCTACTTTTTGGTGTTTCTTTCCGTTTTGTAAAACGCTTCTGAAACTCCAGACCTCTATTTTTATAACCTACCTTAAAAAAATATCGTTTTCCGTATCGGTGTTTCCCATTTCAGCATTCTGTGCTACATACTCTAAAACTAATTGAATAAACATAATAGAAGGAAGCTGACCATTTCTCATGCCTTCAAGGTAAAAAAGATGAGCCTCCTTCAGTGAATCAAGGAAAACAAGTGGCTCCTCCCTTTCTTGCCATATTACTTCAGCAGTGGTCTACATAAACACCAATGATTATCATTTTATTAACCAAAAAACTGAAAGTTAGACATAGTTATCGTAGCAGTCATACCTTGGCACGAGATATTGGACTTGAAAAGCATCGATCGAAGTCTATATTCACTAAGGCCTGCCTACACATCTCTGCTTGCCTCACTCCAGTGTCAGTTAAGATAGATAAGTTTGAGCTTCCCTAGATATGTATAGAGTAAGCAAATAAGAAGCTAGAATTATGCGTAATTGTTCGATAAGTAGCAAGTTATATGCGGTAGATATACAAACCTGAACTCTACCTTCTAGATTCCAAGAGCTAAGTCCATGCCTCACGAGCGTAACCTTCTTTGATGATGACAACAACTTTTGAGTAAGCGAAGTTGTTGCATTTTCAAAACCATATGCGCCACCACTGATGGAAGCATCACTCTGAATCGTCTCTGCCATAATCAGGAACCAAAACTAAATTAGTCAGGATGCAACATGTATTTTGCAAGAGAATCCAGTCTCAAAATTTCGTTATAATCTTCCGTACACGTCATGGAGATTCGTATTACTTTCATGTTTACGTGTGATATAGACAAATAAATGAAAGTAATATACTCCTTTCTCAAACATTATCAGTTTCTAAATGTCATGATTTACAAGCTGCATTGCACGGAAACTTACCGAGTCTTATAGTTCAGCGTTATATTTCCAAAAACAGAAATGCCCCAAAACTTTAAATTTATAACCTATACTTGTAAAAAATATCATTATGTTGCTTTCCATATCAGCATTTTCTGTTTCAACATCGCCGTCCAACATAGTCCACAAGGGTTTCGCCTTTAACATGAATCTCGCCTATTTGAAATTCACATGTTCCAGTTCCATTATCATCAAATTCAAAACTCTATGACTATATCCTTTTTGGTTTTACACCGCTGCTGAAAATTTCTCCCTAATTTCTACATTTGCTAAGGCCTTTGTACTTTGTTAATCAGACCACTGAATTCTAATTTTGAACTAATTTTTCAAAAATTAATAATCTAAATTTTATTCACTGCTGCAATTCTTAATAAAAAAAACACCAAAAACCATTAAATAAAACAAAAAAAATAGGGTGTAAAAATTAAAAACCGCTTGCATGTAATGTAAGTTATCAAATTCAAGATATAGAAACACTAATTATCTCAGAACATAAAAATGAAAAACTCACCAGTTGCTAAATTCATGTCTGGACTAGAATTTGAGCATTGAATTTGAATTCCATGTCTAGTATCGTACTTAACGGGCCTTCTTGAATTAAATTCAGAGCTTAAGGTTGAACAAAGAGGGACTTTGAAAGAGAAAACTCCGGAGATCATCTTGTGTTAAATTTCAAAACCTTGCTATTTATGAACAGAAAGTACTTAATTTAGCAATTTTCGGATAGTTTCTGAGCATTTATATATGATAGTATGAAAAAAATTACTGATTGTGGAATTATCTGGTAGTGTTTTTAGTAAGCGATTCTTGTCCTTACATTTCAACATTCATCTTTTTGGATATGGTCATCATTGAAGTGGAGAGATTCTTAGGTAGGCTAAGTCTACCACGTCATTCGTGAACTAACATATCATATTATGACACGTCATTAAAATAGTGGCACTATTGTAATTTTGTTTATTACTTATTTACACTTTTGAATAGTAATATTACGATAGTGTCATTATTTTAATGACATGTCATAATATGATAGGTTTAGTCCACGAATGACGTGGTGGACTGAGTCTATCTAAGAATTTCTCCATTGAAGTGTAACATTTCTTGATGTTTTTTTGTTTTTTTGTTTTCATTTATTACCTTTTCTTTGGATTAGTTATGTTTGTCCCTTAGTAAAAGGGAAAAAGGTCATTGATACACCTAAGGTTGGACCCCTCGATCAAGTAAGCTCTCAATATTTAAAAAAAATCAAATATACTCTTAACATCTTAAAAAGTGAACAAACATGCCTCTTTATTTTGACAATTAGGCCTCCAACGTTTCATTTATGCGTCAAAATTGGGGCCTTACTGTTCACTTTTTAAGACATTAGGGGCATAACTGAACCTTTTCGGATGTTGAAAACTTATTTGATTTTGAAGTCAAATTTTAGGAATATAAATGACCCTTTTTTCTTAATAAACTTTACAATTTGGTTTATATTTTAAAAAAAGCTTAATCACCAACAAAAACCCCACCTTTTAGCCCCTTTTGAAATGCACTCTGACGATGCAATTTTGTCAGTTGCACCCTAATTTGCATCTTTGAGTTTCAATTCCACCCTCAAAATTAAATTGGACTCTTTTTTACTCGGGAAAAATTCATAAAAACCCTTATAAAGTACTTGTTTGAACTCTTTTCCACACAAAAAGTTAAAAATTGATGATTTATTTTAACTTTTTTCAAATGAAGAAGAGATCAATTTAGCACTTGAGGGTGGAATTGAAAACCAAAGGTGTGAATTAGAGTGCAACTGACAAAATTGCAACGTCAGGGTGCATTTGAAAAGAGGCTAAAAGGTGGGATTTTTTTGGTGATTAAGCCTTAAAAAAATTACAATGTCTGAGCTTTTAATTTTTTTTACAATTTTATACTTTTTTGTCCCATTCTAAAAGTTTCATTTAATATTTTAAGATGTTCTATTTCAAAAGTCTCATTTTTATTTTTATAATATCTTTATATTAAATTTTTCTTTTTTACTTTTCATTTAGGGTTTAAGGTCATTATTATTAATAGGGGTAGAATATAAAAAAACATAAAAAAAGTAATATATATTTTTTAATCTTTGTATAATGAGATTTCTAAAATAGAATAAAGAGAGTACAATCCATTCATTTGAATTTAATGTGGTCACTCAGTACATTCTTCTCCAATTAGACAAAAAAATCATAAATGAAATTATAGAAAATTTATGAAAAAATGTAAAAAAATAAAAGATGATGCATAAAATTATGTTTAATTGAAATGCAGCGCATGTAATTATAAAAAATTTAAAAATCATACATGACATTGTAAAAATTAATAAAATTAATTGAACTTTTAATTTTTCTAGAGGTAAAGTGTTTTTTCAGTAATCACCTTTACTTATACATCTGAAACAAATATATGTATTAATTCTACATAACAGAAAAATAGATAAAATTCATAAACGATCAATAATATTGCTTCAACTTCGAGCTAATAATTAGTATTTAGTATAATTTATTTCTATTAATGCTTCAATTTTTTTATATCGGAAAAATATATTATACAGTATATGAGAGACGTATTAAATATGTATTGGAGATATAAAAAAAGAATAATATATTTATATTTTTTTAAATTAAAATTAAAATTTAAAATTAAGATTAATATTTTTAAAATTTAAACATAAATAAATTTTATAAACAATTTAAATGAATATATAATTATATAAATTTATATTAAAAAAAAGAATTGTATCAGGTGCACCAAAAGATGCACTTGAAATTTATTAAGAATGGACCCGCGCGTGCTGCGTGGGCCATTCATTACTGCAGATGCACCAAATGGTGCACCTTAATTTGGCAAAGTGAAGGGCCTCTTTGTTTTTTTTTTAATAATTTTCTTTTTATTATATAAGATACATGTAGTGAGCACATGTTGATTTTGAAAAAAGGTGGTGTTGGTTAAAAAGTAATAGGCTAATGATCAGAAAAAACCTCCACCTTTTAGCCCCTTTCCGTTTGCACCCTCACGTTGTAAAATCACCAATTTTATCCAAATTCTCACCTTTCGGCTTCAATTGCACCCTTAAACATCAAATTGACATCTTTTCACTGGAAAAAAGTTCAAATCAATACTTTATATTTTAACATTTATTCTAAATAGTGCTTAATGTTATATTTAAAATAAAAAAACTCTTCTTTTCAAAAATTTATTAAACTTAATAATAATTTTTTATTTAATACAAATTAATATTATTAATAAAATTAAATTTAAAAAATTTAAAAGAAATTTTTAATATATCATTTATAAATAATTAATAACTTTTTTATATTTGTTCGGACATATTATTTTTAATTTAAATTTCTATAACTATAATCATTTTTGCCATTACGGATCCAAGTTCATCTTCAATTTCAGATTCTGAAATAAACCCATTAGGAACAGATGACACCTTCCATTTTTGCCACTGAACAAACATTTTTGCAACCTTTTCTAGATCCATTAATCTTACAATCAAGAATTTGATCAAAGTTTCATTCCCATATTTCTGCACAAAAATCATATCTTTTTCATAATCAAACAATTTCAATACTAGAAATTTAAACAGCTCTGACATAATAATAAAATTAGTACCACAGTGCAAGAAGAACTGAGTTTTTCAATTGATTTTCTCAACTGGGTTACTGCATTTTTTTGAGATTTCTCCATTGGAGTGGTGAAGATTTCTCCATCGGAGTGGTGAAAATGATAATGGAAGGTTGTTTTGTTATGAACTTTTATAAGAACAGCTTGACGACAAATTGTTCTTCACGAACAGATTCAAGCTCTGTTGAAGAACATATCTTGAATCTGTTAAACGTGAAGAACAGATATTGTATCTGTTCTTCACGATTTGTTCGTGAAGAACAGGTCTTTGTCAAGCTGTTCTTGACGAAGAACGACCTGTTCTTCGTCAAGAACAGTGGTGGCGGTCCGGTGATGACGTTTGGGTGGTCAGTGGCGGTGGTAGGTAGTCAGTGGCGGCTGTGGGTGTTGAGATAAATTAAAACGATACAAAATTAATTTAAAATTAATTTTGCGAAATAAAGGCGGTGAGATATGGTATGGTTTAAAACCGGAGGGACAACATAAATTTTTTCTGATAAAATTTAAATTAAAAACGATATGAAAATTTAATTAAATGAATTTGAAATTAATTTTGCGGAATATAGACGGCGAGGTCCAAATAGGGTGGATATAAATTTTTAAAACATAATAATATTTATTATTAATTTTTTAAAATATTAGGAAGATGGTTTTTTTAGTTTTGATTATAACATTGAGTACCATTTAAAATATTTGTTAAAATATGAAGTACTGATAAAGAGGTCAGTTTGATGCTTAAGGGTGCAATTGAAATCAAAAGGTGTGAATTTTGATGTTTGAGGGTGAAATTGAAAACGAAAGGTGTAGATTTGGGTAAAATTGGCGATTTTACAACGTGAGGGTGCAAATGGAAAGGGGCTAAAAGGTGGAGGTTTTTTCAGACTATTAGCCAAAGTAATAATGAGAAGTGGTAGTGTTTTATGAAAAAAAAATTATAATAAATAAATTAATATTGCAGTATGTGAAATAGTGAGTCATTATTGCAATTTTTTTGTTATTTTCTCTTTTTTAAATAACCAAATTAAAACGAATTACAGTAAGATCATCAATTTAAAACAAATATAAAATATAGTAAGAAACATAATCAATTCCTTCAGATCAATTTCCACAATGGTTTCAGCTCAAACAAAAATTACCATTAGAAAAATCAAAAACTAATTAAACTATTAACTCACTCAATATTTCTGTAATTCACGTCACAGTATACATCAAACTTGAAACTCACTCTACATCTATAAATCACAGGAAATTTAAGGTAGTTCTTTTACAGCAAAAATGGGAGTGAGGAACTTATGAAGAGAGCAAAGAAGAAGAAGAAAATAAAGAATTGCAGCAACGAAACCAGCAACGAGAGCTATGGTAGCTTGGTCACAGAACTCCGGAACTTGTCCGCAGACCGGTAGCCAACCGGCATGACTGTTCCCTTTTTTTCCTACTTCAGCTATTGCTAATGCAGCCGAAATGCTCGAGGTCAGTAACACTGTTATTACCTGAGATACCAAATCGTTTGAAAGTAAATTTCAAATTATTAACGGAATTATCAGAAAAATTTTATAGTTTACAAAATTAAAATTGAGATATCAAATCGTTTAGTTTTCAAACAAGGAATACCAAACTGTGAATTATGACAAATGTGAGGAGTTTTATAGAGTAGTTTACTCGTATTTTAACAATTTGATCGATAATTTTATAATTTATAATAATTATATTTAACCAGTAAATAAGTAATAAAATAAAAGGTCTAAATTGATATAAACAAAATATATTTCAGTTTCATAAGTTATTTTTATGGTTAATTAGTCAATAATCGAAGAAAAAAATATAGAATTTTAAAAAACTATCTAACCCGGTTTTATTAGATATTGTTAATATTAAATTCTTTTATGAACTTTTCCTTGAAATATAGACTAATTAATTGTAAAAATAAATTAAAAAACTGGATTATATTTTACTTTTATCGATCAGGTATTTTTCTATTTGACTTAAAAATAAAATTGATGGCTAAATAATCAACTTTTCTATTCATAATATATTTATAGGTAAATTTCATATAAAATTACCACATTTACACGTTTTTTTCATTTTAATTACATATTTTAAAAGGTGTCATATAAAATCATCAATTTTTATTTTTTCCGAATCTTTTATTGGAGAATTTTTTAGATAGACTCGGTCTATCACGTCATCCGTAGACTAAACCAATCATATCTTAACACCTCATTAAAATGAAGGTATACTTGTAATATCATAATTTAAAAGTGTATGCAAATAACAAACGAAATTACAAAAATACCCTCATTTTAATGAGGTGTTATAATATTATTGGCTTAATCTACGGATGACGTGGTAGACTGAGTTTATATAAGAATTTCTCCTTTTATTGATGCAAAAATTAAATGTCTTCCTCCTCCCCTATAAAAGTCATAATTTGATTAATGTACTAATTAAAACAAAATAACACCTTTCTTTTTCTTTTTTTTTCGTCATATGGTATTTTCTATATCGGTGATGGATTTGTAAAAAAAATGAAAGTGGTAAATTTATAGGATATTTTTTAAAAGCGTGATTAAAATGAAAAACGTGTAAATGTGGTGATTTTATATGAAACTAACCCTACATTTATGAATTTCAATATAATTATAAAAGGTCTAATCACTCAAAAACCCCTCATCTTTAAACTTTTTTTCAATTCCACCCCGACGTTGAAAATTTGTCAATTTTACCCACTTTTGAATTTTCCGTTTTCAATTGTACCCCAATATTTTAATTTTTATTAATTTTTTTACTTAAATGATGAAATCACTCAATTAATTAAGTCTAAACATGAAATTAAATTCTTTTTTATTCAAAAAAGTACAAATAAGTCCTTTATTTTTAAAAACTAACTAAAAACCATAATCAAATTAACACTAATTTAAATTCTTAATTAATTTAACTAAATTTAAATAAATTTTAAAAAAATACAATTAATATATGCGAGACATAGAGAATGTTTTAAACAAATTTCCAAACGCAATAGATGTTAATTTAATTTTTCAGGGTACAATTGAAACACAAAAATACAAAATAGGGTAAAATTGACAAATTTTCAACGTCAGGGTATGATTGAAAAGGGGTTAAAAGGTCAGGAGTTTTTAAGGCCATTATAAAATGAAAACTAACAAAATATTACTACATGATGAATAAAAGATAACCCATTTTTGGTTTCCTAAACTATACTTGTTTTGTTCATCTGCTCTTTAAATTATTTTTTATTATTATCTGATCTTTCAACTTAGCGAAAAATTATTTTTAAATCCCTAAACGATAAAAACGACGTTATTTTGTTATTTACAAAAATAAAATTTGTTACCTTAAACGGCGTCGTTTTTTTTAGTCAAAAACTCGAAAACGATTTTTTGCTAAGTTGAAAGACGAGATAAAGATAAAAAATAGTCTAAAAACTGGACGAACAAAACAGGTATAGTTTAAGGACGTGCAATAGGTTATTCCATAAAAAAAACAGTTACCATATCAAGAATGATAACTAAGCGATCAAGTATGCCTTTAGAACAAAGAAGAATGACTATGGCGGTATAAACACTTGCAATTCCTTCAATTATAGCAAAATACCTACAAAATTCAAAAACATTTAATTTGGTCACCAAAAATAAAGTATAAGAAGACTAATAAATAACTTCAATTTAATAAATAACTTACTTGAAAGCAGGAGTGTTGTTGTACTTTGCAGTGAACGTTAAGTTCAATACAGTAGCAGAATCGTGGCTCCGCACCATCACAACAATGGCGACCACAGTGGCAGCTAAGGCGACGAGCCTTAGCAGAATACACAAAATCTTGTTGTTGTTCATAATTGAGGAAGTATAAATTTGGGTTGTTGATGAATATTGTTTTGTGGAATTGAAGATATGAAATGTGAACATTTCGGCTCCTTATATTGGTAGATGAAGGTGATGTAGAAGTGTCCACTTGGTTCAAACCGACTTAAACCAACATGGAATTTTTTATTTTTATTTTCTCAAAATCGAACCAAATCAATTTTTTTAAAAATTTAATTGTTTCAAACCAAACAGAATCAAACCGAATGATTCAGTTTTTATTAAAACTTATCTACAATATTATTTTTATTCAGATTATTTGCAGATTAAATTTTGACCTTTTACTTTTGTTGCGATTTAAACACAGCGTTTAAAATTGATTTAAATAATTTCAACTATTCCTTTTTTGATATTTAATAGCCAAGAGTAATCGCGGAATGAATTTTTTTCAACTCAGATTTAATTTTTAATTCACTTGTAATTTTCTAATAGCACAAATTTTATTTCTATTTTAAAAAAAAAATCAGTGTTTATCCGGTGTTGGAGTCTACTTTAGGTTTAGGATAGTTCTACTCCTCATCTAAGTTATTATTTGATGTTGTTATCACCTTTAAAAACCGTCAAAACCATATCGTTCATAAAGAAAAATGCCCTTATGTTTTAAAAATGTTAGAAAATGAAGGATGTTATTTTCTGCCAAATATTAAAAGTTATGCTCAAATCATTACAAATGCGGAAAAACTAAATTTTATATGCAGATATTTTTTTTTTTATTTTAAAAATAAACCTAACTATTTTTTATAATATTAAAGCGAACCGAACCAAACTAATCGACTCAATCCAATTTTTTTAGTTTGGTTAGATTTTTGTACTACCCTATAAAGTGAGGCGATGTATCTAGCGCTCCTAATAGCTGAACGAGATATTTGTTTGGTAACCGGTAAGTGTTGGAAATAAAAAGTCAAACAGAAAAGGGAAGAATGACATTTGAACTGTGTTAGATCATTCATGAATTGATCTTTAATTTTTTTCATAAATTGATCTCTAATTTTTTGGTGGAAAAATATGAATTGGTCTCTAATACTTCATCGCATTGCAACTTGTTATAGAATATTATAGAATGTATTAAATAATTTAAAATATTGTAGAATGTACATTGTACAAAGTAATTAAGATTATTGTAGAATATAAATAATTAAGGATATGTAGAATGTAGAGAGCAACGAAGGAGGTTATAGAATGCAGGAAGTAACTAGAGATGATTTTAGAATGAGCTGAAAATTTATAATTGAATTCGAATTTGAACGGTAGTCTAGCGATTTTCGAGCTAGAATTCAATAAAAAAATTATTAAAATAATATCAAAAAATGCATTTATTTGTTTACTATAAAATATGGAATTAAAGAATTCAAAACAAAACACATGTAAACTTAATGGTAGTATATAAGTAGTCAAGATAATAATAAAAATTATTATTATTTGTATGTACGTGTGTAAAATTCGTTTAGATTCATATAGACTCATGAGACTTATGAGTTAGGCTCGAGATAAAATTCAAATGGATTAAGCTGTGACTCATCTCAAATTTTTCAAATTGATCTCAATACTTTTTAAAGTCATCTCGAATAATTTATAAATAATTTAATTTATAGATATTTAAAATTTATCCAAAAAGGTAAATTTGTCTCTATTGATCATAATTAGCAAACATTTGATTCTATTGTTTCGAGGTCATATAAAATTATTTAATGCTTCATAAATAATTTAGGTATTTGATAATACAACCAATAAATATTTGTATATATATATGTGACAAAGAATAAAAATTTAAAAAGTTATTCAAAATAGAGAAAAAGGACATATATGCCCCTAAGATTTGTTTCCAAGATCAAGTAAACCCTCAACGTTCGGAAAGGTTCAGATATATCTACAACGTCTTAAAAAATAAATAACCAGACTTTCAAATTTTGACGACCAGACTCTCAACGTCTCATTTATGCGTCCAAATCAGGCATGAGTGTTCATTTTGTAAAATATTTGGGCTATATTTTAACTTTTTCAAACGTGAAGAATTTATTTAGATCATAGACTTAAATTTTATGGACAAAAATGACTTTTTTTTTCTTCAAAATATTATGGACCCAAGAAATATCCATTACAATTATCAAGGCTAAACCCATCTAGAGACCCTTGTACTATAGCATTTTTGTTCAAAAAGCCCCTATACTATTTTTTTATTATTCAAGTCCCTCTACTTACATAATTTTTGATTTTTAGGTCCTTTTTTGGTTTTTTTCCAGTCCCTTTACTTACAATTTTTTTGTTTCTCCAGTCCCTCAAAAGGACCTAAAAATCGGAATTTTGCCAAGTACAGGGACCTGAAGAACAAAAAAATAGTACAAGGGCTTTTTGAATAAAAATGATATAGTACAAGGGCCTCTAGATGGGTTTAGCCAATTATCAACAACAACGACTATGAATTACTCAGTGATATTATCAAACAGATTTTTAGTCTTTTCAAATAATTTATGTGCTAAAGTAAAAGCCTAAAACAAGTAAATAAAGATTAATTGCGAGGTGTACAACTCTTGATAGGAAAATCATGAAATGGAAGCGATAATCAACGATCTGTTGAACTGCCTGCTCAAAGCTGTACGGACGGTGCTATATAATCCACGTGGATGCCTAAATTGGGCAATTATACAACAATTTTCATGATGAACTTGCTCATCTATCATTTTAATTCATAAAAAACATTTGGTACTATCTCAAAAAATTTATATGTTTTCTTTGACAAAAAAAAAATTACATGTTTAAAATATAGATACTATCAAATAGAATCTTAGAAAAATACTAATTATCATCCCTTGGCAAAGATAATTTTCTTCATGTTTATAACTCGATTTTTCATTAACAGGTCTATGTTGACGTTATTTTATCTAAATCACTTTCTTTTTATATATTTTTTAAATTGAGTTTTGACGAGATTCGACTCCTTCCTCTATTTTTGTTCAAATATGGAATTTCTAAAACTAATTTTAAAGAGTTTTATTCAATTCTTGTTAACTAGTTTGTAAATTATTTTTCATAAATTAAAGGTGTCACTAATACTTTATGTAGTTGTATAAATTAAAATTCAAAAAAGAGCCTCAGATTTAAATTTAAGTTAATTTCACAAAGTCTTTTTGATATTTTTCACCGTTAAGATTTAAACTAGCGTGACAAAAATTTGAAAGAGCGAACAACAACTAGAATTTAGTTAGTTTTATAGAGTTTTATGAGTTGTTAAAAAAATTCATTTAAAAAATCACTATTTAAAATTTCAAATACTGTCATAAAATCTCAATAATGTCTATTGAGGGAGTAACAATTTTATCCAATTTTATAGAAAAAATTACAAAGGAATAAAAAGCTTATATTACATCTAGTTCATAAATTTTCACACCATTTGTAAATTCTAAACTTTTTGAAGAGAAAATATGAATTTACAGAGAGAATCGCCCGCAGATTTTGTCTTATTGAAGTCGAGTCTAATTACGTTAGTCGTTAGTCGTTAGTTTTTCAGAATTTAAATGACCTTTAACTACTGCCTTACGAAAATTCGAAACCGAAACATAGAGAATGCACTTGGATAGTCTTCACCACTTCGGTTAGACTTCATTACAGATTGAAAGCGGAGAAAACAAGAAAACCATATTCGATTAAAAAAGTATAAATATAAATGAACCGTAAATTAAAAATTTAGAAAGATATAATTACTTTTTAAATAGGTAAAGTAGAAAGTAAAAATGCAAATTAGATTATTAAGTGCTCTTTTTTTATTTTATTTTTGAATTCATCAAATGTAATTAATCGAATATGAAACAATTATATTTTATAAGAAATTTGAAAAAAAATCAAAAATTAAACCCGATAACCTGACATGAAATAGACAACATACTGCCTATTTCGCAGATCTATTTACAAAGTTACGATAATAAAAAAATAAATTATCTAACTATTTCGCCAATAAAATGTAGTGTTCAATCAATTTTTTTCATCATCCGCTAACGGATTTCTGAAATCAGAAACTACAATCATGATACCAAATACAACCACCACTTGAGAAAATTAACAAAAATAATCCACGTCATCAATCCCCAGCCTGTTCTGACTATAAAAGCCACCATGCGCCGCGGTCAAGCAACATTTAGCAGATTGATACTGCTATTCCAAAATCGAACTCTGTATTTTCTCTCCGAACTCCGACTCATCTTCTAGGGTTTAATCGAATAAATTTGCCGTTAAATTTAATAATCAACAAAAAAATCATATAAAAATATTAAACAACAGCTAAAATAAACTAAAATACACTTGATCAAGCTAGGGTTTTGTAAATAATGGAAGATGAAACTGAATACGATCCAACTCTAATCGAAGAAGACGAAGACGAAGATGAAATCACACAGGAAGACGCGTGGGCTGTTATCTCAGCTTATTTTGAGGAGAAAGGTCTGGTGCGGCAACAGCTTGACTCGTTCGACGAGTTTATTCAGAACACGATGCAAGAAATCGTCGATGAATCGGCTGATATCGAGATTCGCCCTGAGAGCCAGCATAATCCTGGTCACCAGTCCGATTTCGCTGAGGTATATTAGAATTTATGCTGTTGTCGATGTATTATGAGGTAGTTTTGGCAAATTTGAGAAGAAATTAGGTTAGTTTTGGATTCGAGAGTGTTCCTTGAGGTTATTGCTGCATTTTTTTGATTAACTGCAAAGATTCTGAAGGTTTATGTCGAGAATTGAACGATAGTTAGTTTAAGTACTAACCGCTATTCGGAGCTAGTGTAGCATCTGAATTTCTGCTGGTTTGGTTTCACAGTGGAAGCTGCATTTCTTTGATTAATGGCAAAGAAATTAAAGGTTTATGTCAAGAATTAAACGACAATTAGCTCTAGTTTAATTACTAAACGCTGTTCGAAGCTAGTGTAATGTTTGAATTTCTGCTGGTTTGGTTCCACAGTGGAAGTTGCTTTTCTTTGATTAGCAGCAAAGATTTTAAACGTTGATGTCGAGAATTAAACGATAGTTACCTCTAGTTTAAGCACTAATTACTATTCGGAGCTATTGTAATCTTTGAATTTCTGCTGGTTTGGTTCCACAGTGGAAGTTGTAATTCTTTGATTAACAGCAAAGGTTTTAGAGGTTTATGTTGAGAAATAAACGATAGTTAGCTCTAGTTCAAGTACTAACTACTATTCGGAGGTCGTGTAGTCTTTGAATTTTCCGCTGGTTTGGTTCCGCTGTGGACGTTCATGAAGGAAATAGAAATATATATAACTTCATTGTGTTTTAAGAAAAATAAATATACTCAGAAAATTGTTAAAATCTTGAAAAGGCAAGCTTGGCAAAAGACATTAGGTATTTGTCTGTATCTGTTTCATTCGAACTTGTATTTGATACATTTTCTGCACTAACTATCTAATTATGTGTAGTTTAATTACTTTGTTTTGTTAATTCTCTCTTTTGCTGCGTTGTGCTGGGTCAATAACACTATTGTATACGTGCAGACGATCTATAAGATAAGCTTTGGTCAGATATACTTGAGCAAGCCCATGATGACTGAGTCTGATGGTGAAACTGCTACTTTATTTCCTAAAGCTGCAAGGTTGAGGAATCTAACATACTCGGCCCCATTGTATGTGGATGTTTCAAAGAAGGTTATAAAGAAAGGACATGATGGTGAAGAAGTCACGGAAAATCTAGTTTTCCCCAAAGTTTTCATTGGGAAGGTGTGAATAATGAATTTTTAGTTGTAAGCCGATTGTAGTTCCAGATTTGACAACATTATATTTTTTTCATTTTGTGCTGTTAGGTTCCTATAATGCTTCGGTCAAGTTATTGTACATTGTACCAGAATTCAGAGAAAGATCTTACAGAGCTTGGGGAGTGCCCTTATGATCAGGGTGGGTATTTTATCATCAATGGCAGTGAAAAGGTTCTGATTGCCCAAGAGAAGATGAGTACCAATCACGTTTATGTGTTCAAGAAGAGGCAGCCAAATAAATATGCATATGTGGGGGAAGTTCGATCTATGGCGGAGTCTCAGAACCGGCCACCAAGTACCATGTTTGTCCGAATGCTTTCTCGGACTAGTGCCAAAGGAGTAATGGAGACTGATTATTTCTGTTTTATTTATTTCTTCAATCCTTAGTAGTAGACTGTAGAATTTAATTTCATGTCTTTTCTTATGCCAGGGCTCTTCAGGGCAGTACATTCGTGCTACTCTCCCATATATTCGAACTGAAATTCCAATTATTATTGTATTTCGGGCTCTCGGATTTGTTGCTGACAAAGATATATTAGAACACATATGTTATGATTTCTCTGATACGCAAATGATGGAGTTGCTTCGGCCTTCTTTGGAAGAAGCATTTGTCATTCAGAACCAGCAGGTACCTTCTTCCCTAGTTTGTTTAATGCTTAGCGCTGTTCTCTTAACAGTTTACTGTTGGAGTTTTTGTTATACTGTCCCGGTAATGATAATAATTGAGAAAAATATGTCTTTTTTGTGTGCTTATTTTAGTTGTAACACTAAAAGACGTTTTATCGGCTTCTAATTTTTATGTGGCATGTTACAGCAATTTCTTTCTTGTTTAAACCTGCTTTAATCATTGAGCCTTTTTCAACTTCAGACTTTTTCCCCTTCATTGTTTTTGCTAACCATTTCATTTTTTATGACTTTACTTTGATAGCAAGATAGGCCTCATATGTACATTATTAAAGGTTAGGAGTTAATTCTCTATTTGCAAATTTTGTTATTCTCCCTAGCCACTACATACTATACTAGTAGTTTCATTTAGCACATGACCTTTATATCTGGTTGACATTGACAATGACAAGGTGGTGGTCCTTTTTTTCATAAGTTCTGCTCTCTGTTGAGCTTCTATTGATTAGTATACATGCTTTTGGTTTCCGTAGGTTGCACTAGATTACATTGGAAAGCGTGGAGCAACTGTTGGGGTAACAAGGGAAAAAAGAATTAAGTATGTTCTATTTGCAGCTTGCCTCTGGCGGTGAGATTTTTTGCAGTTTTTTTTTCCAAGATACTTACGGGACTTGCATGCTTTCTCTCAGGTATGCTAGAGAGATTCTTCAAAAGGAAATGCTTCCTCATGTTGGTGTTGGAGAATATTGCGAGACCAAGAAGGCTTACTATTTTGGGTAAACTGTTTCTTAATATGTGCATTTGTTTCCCTAGCTTATGTGGCTTGTGACTGACTCTGCATATTTTTTGTTCTAGATATATAATTCATCGGCTTCTCCTTTGTGCACTCGGCCGGAGAGCAGAGGATGACAGGGATCACTATGGCAACAAGAGGCTTGACCTTGCTGGTCCATTACTTGGTGGACTCTTTAGAATGGTTTGTGTTTTTGTGGGGAATCATGGAATATTTTTGAGATTTAACTGCTCATTTTGATACCTGTTAATCTCTTGGATTTGGCATTCTGATTGATGCAGTTATTCAGAAAGTTGACTAGGGATGTCAGATCTTACGTGCAAAAGGTTTTTGACTCATAAAGCCAGCTTTCATGAGTTCATGCTAGTTAATCCTATGTTAGGATTGTTTATGCACATTTCTCATGGATGATGCAGTGCGTAGATAATGGGAAGGATGTTAATCTTCAATTTGCCATTAAAGCAAAAACTATCACTAGTGGTCTCAAATACTCACTTGCCACTGGGAATTGGGGGCAAGCTAATGCAGCTGGCACAAGAGCTGGAGTGTCACAGGTCTTGTTGTTATCATTTTCAATGTGTATCTATCTATTTTATTTTTTCATTCTCTTTTCCCTCTTATAATTGTTTGTTCATCTGTTCTGATTTCTGAATGTAAAACTTTTGTTTGGCTTTTCCAATAAAATTCAGGTGTTAAATCGTTTGACTTATGCATCTACCTTGTCACACTTGCGAAGATTAAATTCCCCAATTGGACGTGAAGGTATCACTTTGATAAAATCTGTCATGAATATTGCTTAGGATATTGGACAGTTTTGTGCAGTTTTAAGATATCACATTTATCTGTCTTTTCCTGATGTAAATCTGTTAAAATCTCAATTTCTCTTGTTATCTGTTCTCTCCTTGAGTTCTAATGGGTGGGTTGCAACTAGGTAAATTGGCTAAACCCAGGCAGTTGCATAATTCACAGTGGGGAATGATGTGTCCAGCTGAAACACCTGAAGGACAAGTGGGTGGAGTGTTTTTGTGCATCATGTACTATCGTACTATCATGCTTTTTTAGCTTTTTATGGTTTTAGAATTTCCAATTGGAGCATTTTGCTGTAACCTCAGGCTTGTGGGCTGGTGAAGAATCTAGCATTGATGGTTTACATCACTGTTGGATCAGCTGCATATCCTATATTGGAATTTTTGGAAGAATGGGGTACTGAGAATTTTGAGGTGCGTACTTAGGTTTTCTGTACAAATTGATGTTAATTTCCTGCTCTCCTGTTGCTTTGACATTTTTTTTTTGTATTGCAGGAAATTTCTCCTGCAGTTATTCCCCAAGCTACAAAAATCTTTGTTAATGGTTGCTGGGTGGGCATCCATCGTGATCCTGATATGTTGGTGAAGACATTGAGACGGTTGAGGAGACGGGTAGGTGCTTTCGTCCATTTATAATGTAGCAATCGCATGAAACTATCTTAGTTAATTTGTGATGGCCAAACTATCTTAGTTAATTTGTAATAAAAAGGCGGTCAGCTTTATAAGCTGGATATGAAGTGATAATCATTCTTGGGTTTCATTTACAAGGCTTGCGTCTTTTCCCTTGATTGCTCCAGATTATAAGAGCTTTAGCTTTTTCAGCTCTTTATCTACCTGGAGAAGGTTTAAACTGTTATTTAAGTTAATATAAATTTTATAGGGAAATTGATTTTCATACTGCATGCCGGTGTCTTATTTAATCCATATCCCAGTCCACATTTTTGTCTATTATTTAGGTGGTGTTTCTTTGAGCTAAAGAATATGTATTGAAGTGCTGATGAGCTTCTTGTCTACAGGTTGATGTCAACACTGAAGTTGGGGTGGTTAGAGATATTCGTTTGAAAGAGCTGCGAATATACACTGATTATGGCCGCTGCAGTCGTCCTTTATTCATTGTTGATAAACAGAGGCTTCTCATAAGAAAAAAGGACATTCATGCCCTGCAGCAAAGAGTGAGAATATTGAATTTCTATTTCTAGCATTATTTTTGTTGTTATCCAAATGTCCACCCTACCGTTTTTATGGAGGTTAGATCATTGTAATTCCTGCTTTTTTTGTTCTCCTTTTTACAGGAATCTGCAGAAGAGGATGGTTGGCATGATCTTGTGGCAAAAGGATTCATTGAATATATTGACACTGAGGAAGAAGAAACCACTATGATATCAATGACCATTCATGTGAGTGGGATAAGTTTTTTTTTTTTGGGGAATATGTTAATGTAATATATCTGCTGACAATGTTGGTGGGAGGTAGTAAACAATCAATAAATAACATTGCTAAATTCTGTACCAGGATTTGGTACAAGCAAGGATCAGTCCTGAAGAAGCTTATTCGGATACTTATACCCATTGTGAGATCCATCCTTCATTGATTTTAGGAGTTTGTGCTTCAATTATTCCTTTTCCGGATCACAACCAGGTGAGGTTATCATGCTTCCAATAATCTAGTTGCAAAGCCTCTATTATTAATATTACATGTTAATTACTTCTTTGTTGGTGCAATCAGTCCCCACGTAACACGTACCAATCTGCTATGGGAAAACAAGCCATGGGAATATATGTTACGAACTATCAATTCCGAATGGTATCTTTTGACACTCCTTTTCAACATTTTTCCATTTTGTCCGGCTTTGTCCCTGCTTCTATGGTTCTTCTCTGGCATGTGCAGGATACATTGGCTTATGTTCTTTATTACCCTCAAAAACCACTTGTTACTACAAGAGCTATGGAGCACCTCCACTTCAGGCAGCTGCCAGCTGGCATTGTAAGACGATTTATTTGTTTGTTTCCCATTCTTGCTACTATGTTTATGACATTGTCTATATTTTTCGATTGCATCTCAGAATGCTATTGTTGCCATTGCCTGCTATTCTGGATACAACCAAGAAGATTCTGTTATTATGAACCAATCATCAGTTGACCGTGGATTCTTCAGATCACTTTTCTTCCGTTCATATAGGTAAGCCAAATTCTGTACTGTGTCTGTGGCTCTGACTTTTAACTAGTAGTTGTGCTGCTGATACCCTCATTCACAGGGATGAGGAGAAAAAGATGGGGACCCTTGTTAAAGAAGATTTTGGGCGTCCAGACAGATCTAATACAATGGTAATGTTTAGCTGTCAATTATATCTATTCCTTCCTAAAAATTGAGCACCGGACTGAGAATTTGTTTTACAGGGCATGCGGCATGGTTCCTACGATAAATTGGATGATGATGGTCTTGCGCCTCCAGTAAGCATTGTCTTTTTGCTTTACTATTTATTAGGAGGATTGTTTTCTTATTTATTTTCTGATATTACTTTTTTATGTTAATGTTAGGGTACAAGAGTTTCGGGTGAGGATGTAATTATTGGAAAGACCACCCCTATTACTCAGGATGAAGCTCAGGGACAAAATGCACGATACACAAGGCGAGATCACAGCATAAGCTTGCGTCATAGTGAAACTGGAATTGTGGATCAAGTAAGCTTTATTTTTCCATTGAGTTGGTCAATTTTTCACATAGAACATCTGTCTCTTATTTCACTAGAGCTTACCAATGCACTTCTTATAGGATATTGTACTTAGGGGTGTGCAAAAACCGACCAAATCAAATAACCGAACCAAACAAACAAATTATGTTTGGTTGGATTTGAAATTGTAAAAAATTTGGTCTTTTTGTTCGGTTTGATATTTAAAGTAAAAATATTTCTATTCACATTTGGCATAAACCTGGCCAAAAAATCAAATCAAAAAATAAACTGAACCGTCTGGTGTGGTTTGAAATATGTAAATGTTTGGTTTGAAATATGTAAAATTCTTAAACAATTTGTTCAGTTCCGTTTTGAAAAAAATCTAAATGTTGATTCACTTGGTTTTAACGGAGTGCACATCCTTAATAGCACTGGATGAATGAGAACATATTATACTTTGCTGTTTAGGTCTATGCTTCCTAATGATTTAAAACTGGTTGCTTTGGTGAAAAGTGCATGTTCTGATCACATTGACATTGTTAGGTTCTTCTGACTACAAATGCTGATGGGTTGAGGTTCGTAAAAGTAAGGGTGAGGTCTGTTCGGATACCCCAGATTGGAGATAAGTTCAGCAGTAGGCATGGACAAAAGGGAACAGTGGGTATGACTTACACTCAGGAAGATATGCCGTGGACTGTGGAAGGCATCACCCCCGATATTATTGTGAACCCACATGCTATTCCTTCTCGAATGACCATCGGTCAGCTTATCGAATGTATTATGGGGAAGGTTGCAGCTCATATGGGAAAGGAAGGGGACGCTACTCCATTCACTGATGTCACTGTAAGTTTTTTAGACTGCATGCTGATTTACTAATTTGTTGTACTTTTTAAAAAAAAATTGTGCCGAATAAGCTTTTAGTCTGAAGTCCTGAAATATGAACATTGGTTGGATTTTCACAATTTCTGGCAGCTAATGCAATGGAGGATGTGCACCGAACACCGAAAATGGTTTGCTCGGTTTAGTTTTAAAAAAGGAGTATTTATTCTTGTATTTTGGTAAAACCAAACTGAGCCGAACTTTATCCCCTTAATTCGGGTTGGTTTATATTTTCTTCAAACACCGATAGATTTCGACATTTTCACTACCAAACCGAACTGAACTTTATCCCCTTTATTTGGTTCGATTTGTATTCTCGTCAAACACCGATCACTTTTGACATTTTCACTACCGAACTGAACTCCCAATTGCGTATTCCTAACTGCCATATAAAACTGAGGATAGTAGATGATAAATGTTAACTTTCCGCTTTTGAATCTTCTGTTTGTGATTAGAAACAGATGTTAATAAAATCCAAATAATAGAGATGTTTTCCTTTTAAGAATAATATTTCTAGTTAATGATCTATTGTAAATTTTGTATCCAACTGAATTAAGTTTTGATAAATTGAGCTGAATCTCTCTGCCTTTCGACCTGGCGTTTTAGGTGGATAATATTAGCAAGGCTCTTCATAATTGTGGCTACCAAATGCGGGGCTTCGAAACAATGTACAATGGCCACACTGGTCGACGGCTTCCGGCTATGATTTTCCTTGGCCCCACTTATTACCAAAGGCTAAAACATATGGTTGATGATAAGATTCATTCCCGTGGAAGGGGACCGGTGCAGATCCTGACCAGGCAACCTGCTGAAGGAAGGTCACGTGACGGTGGCCTCCGTTTTGGAGAGATGGAACGAGATTGCATGATAGCACACGGTGCTGCAAATTTTTTGAAGGAGAGGTTGTTTGACCAGAGCGATGCCTACCGGGTCCATGTATGCGAGCGTTGCGGTTTGATAGCTATTGCAAATCTCAAAAAGAATTCATTCGAATGCCGAGGATGCAAGAACAAGACTGACATCGTGCAGGTGAGTTTTTATAGCTTTTTTTCACGATTGTGCCTTTTTTGAGTCTTCAATTTCCATGATTGTGCGTGAAATTCTTGTTGACACGCAGCATTTAAGTGTTTTAACCACTGTTACCAAAATCGTACTACGTTTCGCGATTCGATCCAGTTTACCCTAAATAGATTTGTATCTATGAGTGATCTATACTCATATATATTCCGATTCTCGATTCACTAAGCATTTTGATTTTCAATTCGAATATGGATTTGACAAGTATGGTTTTAACTCATGCAGGTGCACATTCCTTATGCATGTAAGCTTCTGTTCCAAGAGCTTATGTCGATGGCAATAGCACCAAGAATGCTCACAAAGGATGTGAAGCCAATAAAAGATCAGAAGAAAAAGGGAGCCTAATTGTATTTCTACTGTTATTGGTTTTATGATCGGATTGGGTTTTGACAACAATGGTATAAAATAGTTGTAGCTGATGTATTGAACAACTCTTAGATCATACAATCAAATTGTATTTCTATCATATTGTATTTTAACACAAATTGACTTAAATTCAATTCAAGAGAGGAATCTAGATGCTCACCAGTTCAGTTTTACGATCATTTCAAATAATTTTTACCCCATCGGCAACTCGATTAATAAAGAGTTGAGAATTACGTGTGATAATTATGGAATTGAATTTAAACATTAAAATGCTTTGTTCAATTAGCCCTCGATTAGGCTAATTTATGTTTCCATTCTCTATAGATATATAAACAATAATATCTTTGTTTTCATATAAAAGTTAATTTTTAAATTTGGATAGTTAAGTTGTGTCAAGTTGAATTCGATTTTTTATTATTTTACCGACTTCGAGCTTGAATTTTAAAATAATATCTGGTCAGGTTTGAATGGTGTTCTAAACTTTAAATTTTAAATTCGAAATGATCTCACAAAGTGATTGTGTTTCACTTGGACTTTTTTCCATTACATTGCTAATAGCAACTTGACATTGACATTATGATAATGGACTAAATTTTCAAGGCTTTGATACGCCATTTCATGCACAATTAACAAAGTTAGCTCAAATAATTTTAAGTCTTTTCTTGATAACCGCTCTAACTCTTAAGTCAATAAAATTCTTCGTTAAAATAAGTGTTCAAGACCTTCAGGTCTTAAATATACTCCCTCCGTCCCATTTAAGAAGGGACGTATCCCATTTTTATTTGTACTACTTAAGAAGGCCATATCATATTTTTTATGCCAATTTATATGAATTTTCCTTTTTTACCCCTTTTTTTCTTTCCATAATTAATTACTATTAGTCTATACACAAAATACAACACTATCATAAATAGGGGTAAAATAAGAAAACACTATAGTAGTTAATGCTTTCTTAATATATGTGAAAAAGTCATTTGTCCTTTCTTAAACGGGACGGAGGGAGTATTACTTTTATGATTATGTGTGCATAGATACTTATGGGTTTTTATGGTGCGGCTTTTTATGATGTCTTGGTGATATTTGAACTTATTTTGTAAATGAATGTCGCATTTTTTTAATATGAAAAGTATATTTAAGCTTTTTTTTATGTATAACAAGGATATATTCGAACATTTTTATACAAGAAAGACATACTTAGACCATGAAATATTGAAGGGGTATTTGCGATTTTACTTTTTTTCCTTTTAGTACAACCATTAGTGTCTGTAATGTAGCATGTAATATAAGTTTAGGGACCAAAGTGCATATTAACATAAACATAGTAGAATTTGAAACGGCGTCGCTTCCTGCATCTCCGTTGATCTCATGAGTATGACTCGTGTATGACTGCGCAAGAGAGAACAAAATGGAGAGCAAAGCAGAAGCCATAGAAGTAGACAGCCAAGAGATAGAAGATGACGATGACGGACCACCGCCAGGCTGGCATTCAATTCCTCCTCCTCCGCAAGCATCGCCGCCACAGCCGCCACCCTCTTCCGGTGAGTTAATCCTACTAATTTTAATCCCTGGCAATTTTTTCTCAGTAATATTAAAAAATTAGCTAATCTTTCACTAATTGTTCATACTAATTTGTGTTTAAAATAATGTTATGATCGAGAAAGTTTTTTAAATTTTATTTTTAATTGATTTTATTGTAATGGCAGAGATGGTTCAATTGGTGTGCGGTTCTTGTCGAACTCTACTGTCGTATCCAAAAGGAGCTCGTCATGTTAAATGCTCATCTTGTGAGATGGTTAATTTGGTATTAGAAGGTAATAATTTAAAATACCTAGATAAATTAATGTTTGGTTGCTCATGTTTAGGGGTGTAAATGTGTAATCGAGTCGGGTGGATTCGAGGTGAAACACTCTCGAAGCTCTAGATCGAGTCTAAAATCTGAAGCTTGAAACTTGACTTGAACTCGATCGAGTTTTGTTTTACCAGGCCGAGCTTGAACTTGGTAGAATAATTGAGATTATAAATATCTATAAATTAGATTATAATAAAAGTAAAAGCATTATTGTCCACACACACATATAAATATTATATATATATATACACACATATATAATTTTAAAAGGTAAAATAGCAATTTGGTGTTTGAACTTGACTCGGTGATAAACTCGAGTAGCTCGAGTCGATATTAATCAATTCGGTGTTCGAGTATTTCAAGTAAATTCCGACTAGCTTGTGAGTTAGCCCGACTCAGTCGCACCCCTACTTGTGTTTTTTATTATCAGTATAGCTTCTCATTTTCAGACAAAATGTCTGATTTGATTAGCAGAAGTTAAGACTTTGCTTGATTTCCATATTTATATAGAGATGATGATTAAACTTCAGGCTATCTGTAAGCAAGAAAATCAGACTTTGATCTTACTTCATTATTCAATGTTAAGTTAAGATATTGTTTGCTGAAATGGCTCCATTAACTACTGTGCTTTGCTGTGTTATTTGAATAATAACAAAATTGGTGCATTTAGCTCAGTGTCTTGTTCGTTGGAATACTTCACTTTTAGTCTTAGTACTGACACGTCTTGTGATTTGATGTGGTGTTCCGTTGTAGGAGAATTATTCATTGTGATCGCAAAAATCTCGCTTCGTCTCAGTTTTTATTTCACTTGGCATACTTTTGCCTCTATGTTTGTTGTATTGGATAATGTCCACTTGAGATATTGATTATTGACGAGGTTTAACATAGTAACTTTGATGACTCGTTTTCAGCGCACGAGGTTGGACAACTTAAATGCGGTAGATGTGAAGTTTTGCTGATGTACCCATATCCAGCTCCTTCAGTTAGATGTTCGTCCTGCCATTTTGTAACTGTAATTGGAGTGAGTCTACAGTTCCACATTAATACACATTTACATATGGTGGCATGTGATTTCAAGTGTTAAACTTTATATGCAAATGCTAATATATACGAATGGTTCATGTGTAGGCGCATAACAAGAGGCCACCATGGTCTGTAATACAAGGATACTCTCCTCCTTTGCCAAATCAAATACAGTGAGTCGCCTTCATGGGACTTGCTCAGAAATGCAGGTGGAAGTCTGGGGTTACATTATTGGAACGGAACTTTCTTGCCTAAATGTCGTTTGCAGTAACTTATCACCGGAATTGATGGCTTACGTTGGCAAGCTTCTAAGGAGCTCATTAGAGAAGGGGATGTTGTTACATTCGCCTTCATGGGACTTGCTCAGAAATGCAGGTGGAAGGCTGGGGTTACATTATTGGAACAGAACTTTCTTGCCTAAATGTCGTTTGCAGTAACTTATCACCGGAGTTGCTGGCTTACGTTGGCGAGCTTCTAAGGAGCTCATTAGAGAAGGGGATGTTGTTACATTGTTCATTTCTATCAACTCCTTATTTATCAACAATGTAAATCAATCAACTTTTATTACCATTTAATTACAAATGTTTCAGCATGCACTTCTGTTTCAGCAACTATGCTTAAAGTTTTTCTTATCCCAATTTCTCTTATTTTCTAGATAATGTATGCAAATGAAAAAAATTCTCAGGTACTGTGAATGTTCCTGGGTCAATGACCAATGAGCTTCACTCAGGCCATCGCCGGCAGGGATGCTGAATCCCGTTTTGGCGTCGGTGATATAGTATAGCAACTCCATTTTGATCTTTTATCGTATCATAGTTGTAAAATGAATAGAAAAAGAAAGATAAAAAAAGAATATAAATAGAATACTTTTGGGTGTTTTTTTTTTTTGAATAGAATACTTTTGGGTGTTAAATTAGTGTTTTGTGTTGGAGACTTGGAGTATTTCTTATTTATTTACTCTATTTTGGTGTTAAATGTAATAGTTACTCAATCTTCTGGATCGAGTTGCTTGCAGAATTTTCTAACTGAGCGAAGTTGACAAACTCTTCACCAAATCAAACATATTACACATTTTCTTATCCCAGCTTATTTAACTTTAATAGCCTTGTACATAATTTCACACTTGAATAAATTTCCGTTTGACAATTGTGTCACATACGGTTCATCGTGGAAGAATCTCGGGGTACTTGCCGCCTCTCTCTTTCCCGGGACAGTAGGGTGGACTCAAGAGCTCAACGGTCATTAAATTTTGAAGACCATCTTTTTCAAGTTTCAACTAGGACCAATCTAATTAAAGAAATCTAATGTTTTCTCTGAGAGGAAAAAAACAACAACTAATAGTCTGATATTGCCTTCCAATATAAAGCTGAAAGCGAAACCACTCATCAATCAGTTTGGTATTTTTTAGCATATTACCGTTAACTAATGCTGGACATCATAATCAGAATAGGCCATACTCTTTCTACTAATACACAAGTGCATAGAAATTTAGAACCGTATCACTATCACATTAAAAACTGATTTGACATAATTTAAAAATCATACTCCTTAAGTATTAGCCATTAATTTTCTCCATCCTTTTTAGGTGTAAACATTAAGATTAGAAAAAACAAGAACCAGCCTGTCCTTAGTTACCTAATTTTGCCTCTCCTAAAAACATGAAGAACCCAGATCATTAATACTTGAACAACCTGCTGAATGGTAGGCAGCATCCAAATCAAAATGGAACTAGCAAAATCAAAGTGATAAGGCCCACTAGCCGAATCAACATAGACTAAAAGTAAAGAAGTAATGCTTGATGATAACTAATAAGTCACACAAGACTAATAAGTTGGTACTCGTAACTATTTATTAAAGAACCGGACCGACCAGTTCAACCGATTGAATCGGGAACGGTCTGCTGTTCGGTCCCTTAGTCCCCTACAAACCGAAAAGCCGGTCCAACTGGATTGGAACGGCAAACAGGCGAGCTTTTAAAACCCGTCTAGTTTCTTGGTATTGGGCAATTTTACCTTAAATTTCTTGATATACAATTTTGCTTTGATTTTTTTGGTATTGGACAATATTTGCATTAAATTTTTTAATATTGGAACATGAAAATTACTAAGAGGACATATACCATACAAGTTAGGCCTAAAAATCAGAAAACCCGCAGCCACTCCGGTTTTCATAACACTGCTCATTACTTTCCTGTTTACCAGCGTTCTTAACATAAAAAGCACCTAAATATTCACTTCTGCATAGCAGGCAACAACCTAATCAACTTAAATGCGTGTAATTAAAAAACAGTAAAGAAGCAATTTCTCTATGGATACTTCATTAGGTCCACTGGCAGGTTAGTGTTGGGAGAGTTCATACCTAAAATATGAACTTTCAGCATTTTCTGTCAAAGCAAATCTTTCAATCATCTGGTGGGAAGTCCTCATCAGATGCATTTCCCAGAAATGAGCCAAGCGTTTTCCTCAAAATGTTGAAAGTTTTATCATCCTGTTTCGAAAAGGAAAAATCAATTAAAGTATGCTATCAGAGAAAGCCAAGCAGGTTCAACAATTAGAAGGTTGATGTCTAAAATTTTACCTGCTTCTTCTTTTTCAAGGACTCTTCCAATTTAGCAAGCTTTTCAGCACAGGCTTTCTCATATTCAGATATGGTGTTTTTCTCTTTCTTCTCTGATATTAATCAATAACAAATAATAGAATTAAATTGAAGTATTAGAAACAAAGGCATTAATTGTTCAATGGAGTTAAATAAATCCTTACTGAGTTGTTCATATCGCACAAACAGCCTTTCCTTGTCTTCTTCAAATTTGGAAATGTTATCTGCCAAACAGAATATATAAAGGCTCTATAACAGAAAGTCAATTCACAATAATATTGCTAAATGGAACTGTAATAATGCCTAAAAATGTACCAAATGAGCATATTTTTAACAAGAGCAATATTTCCGTAATTGCCTCATACATGGTCTGGTATAAATCAGGTATACAAAAGCCAAAAGTCATCAACATGAATTAATTTGTTTCCAATTGTCCAATTCATTTTAAGTTTAAAGAATTGAATTATTATAATATGCCAGCTTCCAAACATAAGAATTAGCTAATATAAGAATTGAATTGAGTTCCTCCATTCTTGGACTAACAATACAACTGAAGTAATTGGAAATATAGTATAAAAAATAAAATTAGCTACAAACAGAGTCAAGAAGTATTAATCAAAAACGAAAACCGCGATGCAAATTACCTTTCAGGGCCTGCAAATGAGACGCTTTCTCCTTGCAAAATTTGTCATAAATTTCTTGAAACTTGGCAGTCTCAGTTTTCAAGCAGTTCTCACACTGCATTTGCAGAGTCACACACATGCAAAGCAAATTTAAATCATTATAATTCAATCTAAAAAAATAGAGCTAAATTTTCTCGTGCATAATACCGAACATTGTTAATGTCTAATAGACCTCTTTTGAGCTCTTTGAGAGTAACTTTGCAAAACTCTGCCTGAAATAAACGAATCGCAACCGAATTAAAATGAGATTTCACATCTAAATTAATCTGAAGATGAATTTTCTGTTACTAATTTACCTGTCCTTATCAACTTTTGATTTCAGCTCATCCATAGTTTTCCTGATCTCAGAAGCCACACTATCACCAAAAAAATAATTAACTCACTGAAATAATTTGTTTTAATCTTCAAATACTAATCGCAAAGTAAAAGCAAATCAACATTAAATTAACTAATGATTTTTCAAAATCTTCAAGCACTTCTAGATCGATATTAAATCTTAGTTAATTAATAAACGCTAAAATTCAAATACAACAAGCTACTGATTTCTAATTACAGATCTCGCCAAAATCAGAACAAAAATCAAAATTAATTAAGAAATTCAACTACTAACCTCAGAAAATTAATTAATGAACGCTAAAATTCAAATTTAACGAGCTACTTATTGCTAATTACAACAAAATTCAAATTTAACGAGCTACTTATTGCTAATTACAACAAAATTCAAAATCAGATCTAAAATTAAGAAATTCAACCGCTATCGATTATCAGTTCAGATCTCACCGAAAAAAAAACGAGTTTAACTCACCTAGAAATCGTTTCCTCGTTCTTCTTTTGACCGTCCTTTTGAGTTTTCTCTCTGATCTGATGCAGCGCCGACATGATTCCCTTAATATCGCTGAAATTTTCACAATGTTTTCAAAAACAATGAGATCGGAAACGAAAAAGCTAAACAGAGACAACGAAAATGAATGAAAAATTAATCTGAAACCTGGAGAGATCAACGTCGAGCTCGTCATCTACGACTCGGAATTTTGACTCGGATTTGTTGAGAACTGACTCGGATGCGGTTCGTTTCTTGGATTTTGCTTTTGCAGAAGACATTTTTGTTTGGCTGTGTATGAATTGAAATTAGAGAGAGTTTTTTTTTTCCTTTCTGAATAAGCTTTTGGTATCTGAGAAGAAATGAAAATCTTATGAGTGATGAGTGTCTTTGAATATTTTTGTTTGGCGCTCCAAATTCAAATTTTTAAAATTAATTGTCTGCGGGTCGATTCATACTATTCGTTCTCTCATTTTGTAATCGAATGACACGTTTTTTTTAATTTATTTACCTATTCACCTAATTAATTTCTCATGCTCCTCAAATGAATGATAATTCATTACTTTAATTAAATATTGTCCATGATGCATTAAAACTTGAGTCGCTTTTTTTTTCGTTCAATATTTTTATTTTATTTATTTTAAAAGTATTTTAAAAATTATTGGTTTATTTTATTTTTCGGTTTATTGTTTTTGTTTTCATATATATATTTTACTATATTCATTTTTAAGTAATTTATTGATTAATTTGTTCAATTTGTAATAGATATGATATTGCATAATTTATATAAGTTTTTTTAACATCAAATTTGTAGATTTAATTAAGTCTGTTATAGTATAATGTAATCTATTTTAAGTAATTAATGTATTTTATAATGAAAATGATAGAGAAATAATGGTCATATCACCTTCATCTAGATTGTCTTTTTTATCATTTACAGGAGAAAAAATGCTTGCAGGAGAATTTAATCTTACAAACTTAACAAAATATAAGCGTTTATACCATTTAAGTATGGGATAATTAGGAAAATATCTAAATAGGAAAAATATTAGCAGTTGTTAACTTTAAAATCTCAACTTGCTTTTCCTACCTTAAGTACTTTCCTATTTATTTTTATACACTACTAGAAAACAGCAAATTAGTGACGGAAATTTGCGACAGACTATATTTCTGTCACTAATTTTTCATTTTGGCGACAGATTTAGCGACGGTCTCTAAATCCGTCTCCAAAGTAAAAAATTGTTGGCGGATGAGTTCCCGCTATTTTAGCGACGGATTTTCCGTCTCTAATCCATCGCTAAAATGGTGGGACATGGCGGGAATGAATTGGCTCCTCAATTGAGGCCAAATTTAGCGACGGATTAATAAATCCATCTCTAAATGTGGCCTCAATTGAAACGCTCCGTTTCAATTAGGTATTTAGCGACGGATTTTGTTTCAATTAGACGCTCCGTTTCAATCAGACGCTTAGCGACAGATTCAATCTAAGAATTTCTCTAGTCTATAAATATAGCAAAGTGAAATATATTAATCCTGCTTAGTAGTAGATTGAAAATATAAATTAAAATAATCTACCATGATTAATTCTTTATTCAATTAAAAAAATCAAGTGATGATTTATGTCAACTGTATATGCATATACAATAATGAAAAAAACAAGGACGATACATGCTTGTTGTGGGTCTTTTGCACCTTTAATTATTGATTATTCATATACTATGTTTTAAATGTATATATTTATTGAGATTGGGGGTAGTTTATTGTAGAGGCAAAAAAATATAATTTAATTGTTTTTAAAATGCATATACTATTAATAAATTTCACATTTGATTCATTTCCCTAAATAACAAAAATTTAATTATGACGAAACTAAAATAAATTATGAACCAAAGTAACGTATGACCATCTAGTCCATTCATGATCTTACGACAATTCCAACCAAACTTCTTCTGGTTATAGCATCACTATAAATTCTATCTCAACTTTTGAATCTTTTGATGGAAATTTGAGTTTTACCTAGTCAAGTATAAGCAATGTTTTCAGAACCGGACCGGAAAGCGAACCGGCTTCATCGGAGGTTTATGGTTGGACCGGTTCAACCGGATTCGACCGTATTTTTTAATTTTAATAAATATAAATTATTTAAATTAAAAATAATTAGTTTTATAAAAAAATATGATAAAATATTTATATAAAATATTGTTAAAATATCATTATGTAAAAGATAATTATAGTTGACCAACTTAAAAATATATAGAATAATTACTTTTTATGACGAAAAATGATTTTTTTTTCATTTTAATAATAATTATTCTTAAATTAAAATTATATAATTAAAATTGATAAATAAAATATGATGGAACATTTAATTAAAATTAATTATTAAATTTGTTAAGTACAATTATAATTAATCAATATTTATATGTTATAAAATGATTATTTTGTATGAAAAAATAATTTTCAAATTTTAAAACATAATAATTATTAATTTTAAAAGTAAAATTTAATAGATAAAAAATGTGATAATATATTTAAATAAAAATTATGTATTAAATTATATTGTGTGAAATATATTAATAATTAATATTTTAAAAGTATGTAGAATAATTAATGTGTATTTTAGAGAGCGAGAGAAAAAAAATATATTCTATTTAAGAGAGAAAGAAAGTATGTTTTGCGTGTAAGAGAGAGAATAAAGTGTTGTGTAAGAGAGTTCGAGTCCTTGTGAATGCAGAAAATTTCGAGTCCAAGTGGTAAGCGGTGTCACGACCCAATCTCAAGGCCGAGACCGGCGCTAGGGAACGGGAGTGATAGCTCCGGAACCCGTAGCAAGCCTAAAATCACAATTAATTTTTCGCGAATATAATATAAACAAACAATATCAAACAACGGAAGTAAGTGGTTATGAGGCGCTTCCTCCCGTTCTTCGTCAGCATGCGACTGAGCTCCGTTTTGCCCAGACATGCTGAAAAGAAACAATTTCAAACATAAGCGCCCATCTGAGTTCCTTTCCACACGCAATTCCAGTATCAACTTATACAATGCTGTAAACATTTAGCATTTAATCCAACTGCATGTAATTCGCAAGCAAACAATCACTTAACAATCTCGGCGCGAGTAGCAAATACTTAACCCTCTCAATCGTTCATAATTTGCAACCACATAACCACTTTCTATCTCCTAGTATAAGCAATAAATACTTAGTTGTCTTCGTCGCCCGTATAAACAGATATTATTCACTTACTAACTTAATAGTCCTGGTTCGCGCGCGTAATGCCACGTACTACTAATGCACGCATAACACAATTACAGACAATCAAGGTCTGACTCTTGCTGCAGTAGTCCCTAGGTATACTTACTGACAATATACTTCCAGTCAAACAGACAATCAGACAAATCTAGCAGTGGTAACTGGACCAAACTGCTCTCAAACAAACACTGAAACAACTTGCAGTGGTAACTGGACCAACCTGGCTCTGATACCAACATTGTCACGACCCAATCTCAGGGCCGAGACCGGCGCTAGGGAACGGGAGTGGTAGCTCCGGAACCCGTAGCAAGCCTAAAATCACAATTAATTTTTCGCGAATATAATATAAACAAACAATATCAAACAACGGAAGCAAATATACATATATAACATATAATCATACACTTACACTAACTGTTTCAAAACCTCGCGGACTCTAGTTACCGTATCATGTACGAACTGGCCTCGCGGTACTATATACATCAGTTAGTGTCTCAAAACATCACACCGGCATCTGGGGCCGTGGATCACATACTAAACACGTAGCCTATCAAAAAGCATATAAAACAATAACAGCAGTTAATATTTACAATCAAAATGAACTGCTGACTAGGCTACTATACTCTCGACACAGGACCACTACTGCAGCACTCACAGAAGTCAGAAACTAACATATACAGCTGACTTCTGGACTTCAAAATTGGCCTCTAGCTAAGTCCACAAGGTAAGCACTTGAAAGACATCAAAGGTGAGGGATCAGTATTTGGGGAAATACTGAGTGAGTTGACATTTACTAACAGTATTAATATAGAAACATAGCATCGCATCTCAAGAAAATATTAATATAAAACATATAAACATGTATTTGATCCGTACGAAACTAATATCCTAGCATGTGACACATTTCTCGAATAATCATTATCATTCAACCCAATCGTAAATATCAATCGCGAGTCCAACTCGCTGGTGGCCCAGCCACTAGATACGGGGACTCCAGACTACACCGTAGCCGAGTGCTCACTCGTATCGAAATCATAAACCCAATCGTAAATTTCATAATCATCATCAGCTCCCAGCTGAGTCACATCATTTCTCAAATGCAAACATACTAGACTGACTCGATACTGGTGATCACAGAGCCTATTGACACCCAATAGGTAGCTAGTTTTCTTCGGATCGCATACTAGTTCTCATATATAGAAATTCAATAAACATATAACATTTCAATCAATTATATATAGTGCGATGCGTGAAAACAGTATATATATATATATATATATATATATATATATATCAAATAGTTTTAATACATGAAAGTAAAAGTACAACTCACAGTGACCGCAATCCAAGAAATGATATGATCGATCTGATAGTACGCTCTCGCTAGTCCGCCTCTACTGACTCCACTACTCGCTGACACGTCTGATAAATTGTTAATAGTTAGACGTGATTCTCGCATTCTTATACGTATAATACTTTTAAGTTTTAAGATTTAGTTTTGTTTTACACTTACTTACATATTCGATATCTCTAGTCGTATAGACGACTTAGCGAATACTATTTCTCATAATTGAGAATCGCTCAACGTCCTTGACGTTTCCCATTATTATTATTCATTTAAAATGTCGAGATAATCTCGAGATTAATAACTTTCCAAGTCCGAAATCTGTCCTTTAGCGTCCAATTACTCTAAACGTCAAACACCTAGGTCAATTACGGTCGTGTACCACGTGCACAGCCCCGGAAATCAGATTTTCCAGGGTTTCTCCACAATCCCGACGTGCTAAACATACCCACGCTCAATACCCATATCTCGGTTTCTTCAAAAACGCCATAATAAACCCAAAAACGTCAAAATTTTAACCTAAACTCAATCCCAATCAAAACTGCCCGCTATAACTGAATTTTCAACCAAATTTCTTGAAATTTACCTTGATATGGAGCTTAGAACGAGTAGAGCTTTCGATTACGAAGAGATCGATGCGAAAATTGCTTGAATCGGACGTCGAACGAAGAAACCGTAAAGAAACGAAGTTGATCGATGTAAAATGAAGCTTCTGGATCCTCACTCTCTGATGCCTTCCTTCATTCAAATGATAATCCTTATATTAAATGGCTAAAAGTCTGTTTTGGTCCTTTCTTTCTTTCCTTGTTACAATTTATCTTTCAAACTTTTCTTTCCTACGATTTAGTCCATAACTAAATCGTTAAACTCTTTTATTACGACTTATACGTATTATTTATATCCAATAAATAATACAAAGCTCGATATTAATACTTTCCCGTCAAAATTCAATATTTCTATTTTCGACATAAAGTGGCTAAATTACCACTTTGGTCCCTGTGCCCAATTTTGGACTATTCTTGACATTTTTCCTTTAATTTCCAATTCTAACTTTAGAATTAAAATATAATATAAGTTTTCTCCATAATAACCTTTTCTAAAACCGACCTGCTAAAACTTATTTATCGGAAAACTTTCCAATATCGCCACTTCTGTGACTCAAAACTGGACACGTGGTCCAATTAGCTAATTAAATAATCTGGGGTATTACATATCGCTTAAGCAAGGTCTCGAGTTCGAGTCCTTGTGAATGCAGAAAATTTCCACTGGCAGACTCACCTACCATGTCAGGTGCGCCACGCGGGTCGGATCCGGATTAGTCAGGGCGAAGCCTTGGAAACCGGATGGGCTTACCAAAGAAAAAAGTGTTGTGTAAGAGAGAAAAAAAGTGAATATTGTGTAAGGAATAGAAAAAATAAATATGGTGTAAGCAATGACACGTGTAGGGGACCACAAAAAATTAAATTGAAAAAAAAACACTTTTGATTCATTTTATAAAAAACCGAACTCTTCCGTTTTTGGTCAAAAACCGGATTTTACCGGTTCAACCCGATTTCTGACCGATTTTTTAACTGTAGGGTTTTTCTCTATAACTGGATCAGACACTCAGCCGGTTTCCGGTTAACCCGATCGATCGGTCCGGTCCGATTTTTAAAACATTGGAGTATACGAATGGTTCATTTAGTTATATGATTCAATTGGGTTTAAAAGTGTATATATTTTATATATAGTTAACTATTATTATAATGTATTTTATATGTTATTTTATAATTGTTTACACCAAAATAAAAAATATGGCCCAAAAGTCTATGAATTCCATTTTCTTTAAAAGGTTATTAGACTATAATTAATTGGCCAAAGATTGACACCATAAGTTGATTTGACTATAGAGGTTGACTCCAAAAGTTGATGTCAGAAGTTGACTTTAGAGGTTGATTTCAGAGGTTGACTCTAGAAGTTGATTTCAGAGGTTGACTCTAGAGGTTGATTTCAGAGGTTGACTCCAGAGGTTGACTTCAGAGGTTGACTCCAGATGTAGACCAGTAATTCCTCAGAAGATTCAGAAGGCCCAGTCCATTTTCAGAAGGATAAGCCCATATTTAAAATGGCCATTAAATAGTGTTTTAAATCAAAAGCCCAAGAATACTATTGTCAGAAGAATAAAACTAAAAGCACGTATTTTTAAAGCGACAGTTCAGATAACCACGTTTGCAGAATTGGGGAAATGATGTGACAACATGTGCAGTTAAAGATGACAAAAAGTTATCAAAAACATTGAAGACTATAAATAAAGGAGAAGCATGAAAATTAACGCCCCGATCTATCATCCAAAAAACACGCCCAAAGGTTAAAACACTCAGATCTCTGCAATTTCAATTTTCTTCAATCAGTAAAGACTTTACGAGTAAATTACTGTATTCTCTATACAATCACTTGTACTTTCATTTTCTTCAATTAGTAAACACATTTACAATTGAATTTCGATATTTTCTATTCAAATTTTTAGCATTACTTGTTGGGGTACTTGTTATAAGGCTAACTAAACTCCACTTGCTTGTTTTAAGAAGTCAAGTTACAATTTGAAATCCGCTTTCTGACACGCCCGCAATTTGCACACACTTGTTATTATGGTTATTCACACAATCGCAAAACGCCAGCAACAATAATGAATAAACTAATATTAAAATTGTATATTTATAAATGAGTGAAGGTTCAAAAAACCCCCTGAATTTGGCACGAAGTATCAAATAAGCCAAACCTCACAAAACCGAATCAAACCACCCCACAACTTGTCAAAACCGGATCGGTTTCACCCTTTTGACCAAAAAAGAGAGTGGAATAAGCTACTTTTAAAAATTAACCCTAATTAATCTTAATTAAAATACTAATTGATTTATTTAATTTAAAATTTAAATAATATATAATTGGGGGTCTTTTCTACCTTTTTTCTAATCACTCTCACTAAAATTAACCCTAATTACTAAACTGAAAATACTAAACCGGCCGCCGACCACCTCCGGAATCAATTCCGGCCACCCCTCCTCGACCCACCTCCGGAATAATCAAATGAAGAACAGATCCACCTGGGATCTGTTCTTCATTTTGTTCTTCAAATGAAGAACAGACGGGATTTGTTCTTCAACTGAAGAACATATCCCAGACGGGATCTGTTCTTCAAAAACGGAGAACAGATCCCGTCTGGGATATGTTCTTCAGTTGAAGAACAAATCCCGTCTGGGATCTGTTCTTCAACTGAAAACAGATCCCAGACGGGATCTGGAGCGGAGACGCCGGGGGAGTGGCGGCAGAGACGCCCGGGGAGTAGCGGTGACGGTGGAGAGCGGCGGCGGTGGGTATGTTCGGCGGCGGTGGGTATGTGGCCGGAGAAGAAGATAATAGTTGGAAAAAAGCATAAAAAGATCCCTTTGATTTTATTTTGAAATCAATTTAATTTTTAAAGTATTAAAATGTAATAAGTTATAAAAATATATTAAATGTTAATTTTGTGAATGATTTAAATATTAAGGACTATTTTATTCTTTTAACCCTCTAAAACCACTTAAAGTAATGTAAAACCGGAGAGTGTGTTCACTCTCTAGGGTGAGAGTGGGGAAGGGGGTATTTGATACGTTTTTGCATAGTTCTGGGGTGGTTTGATCCACTTTTGCGAGGTTGGGCTTATTTGATATTTCGTGCCAAGTTCAGGGGGTTTTTTGAACCTTCACTCTTTTATAAATAATAACTGAAATACTTTGAGTAAAATTATTAATTTTTGGATAATGATTCAAGCTAAATTTTAAGATAATTACCCTTTTATTCATAAAAAATTACTAAATTAAATTAATCTGTTTTTTTAAATTTAAATTAATTTATTTGACATCTCATAGTTTGGGTTCAACTTAAAAAAATAATAATAAAGTGAAATAATTTATTGATACTAAACTATAAAATATAACTATATTTGAAAAATATAACAAATAACTCCACGAGAATTTTGTGTTCTACATATAGACATGCCATAAATATTTTATACTTCCTCCGTCCCAATAGAGTTGTCCACTTTACCTTTATCACACAGTTTAAGAAAAGCAATTATTGCTTATGAATTTTGTATAAAATTTCTTACTTTTCTTATCATACCCCTATTTAATATAGGGTCCACTTGCAATTTACTTTCAATTTGATCATTAGTGGATTTTAAATAGGGTTAATATAGAAAAATTGAGTGTAAAAATTAGTTATTTTTTGAAAGTGAACAAGAGTTTTGGGACAAAAATATTTCTCAAAATGGACAACTCTATTGGGACGGATGGAGTATTAAATACCTAAATAATGACTTAATTATATTACTAAAAATATAAATACTAAAGTACATTTAAAATATAAATTGATATCTAAAATAAAAATTATAAAATAGAAGGAAACAACAGTTATCCATTAAAAATAACGATTTTCTTTTATTTTTAATGAGATTAGGCATTATAACTAATTATACTCCGCAAATCACTGGATAAAAATCTATTTCCCCCTCCAAATAAATCCTTAAAAAAGAAAAATCCCAAAAATCCAGTGAAAAAAACGCGGATACGAAGATAGAGAGTAACCAACACGCGCGAATAAACGCCACGTAAGCGAAAAAAAATCGAAACTGATCCATAAAAATGGAGTACCGGCCATTTACCTGCTGCGGCTTGTGATTTATATCCAGTTGGAAAAAAAAATCGAATCATCTTCACCAATCCATTTATATAAGAGCCTCACCACGCAACCCACGTTCCTCCATTCAAATCTTGTTCTCAAATCTAATTTAAATTTTTTTTCTAATTTTTTTTTTCTGGATAAATTCTTCACTGAAAGCTTACAGCACACGCGACTGTGGGGTTGTCGTTAATCGTCGTCGTTTTTGATCTTTTGTCTGGTAATTTTTGTAATTTTGTCGTCGTGTTTGATGATGGTTAATTTTTTTTAGAGTTTGTAATTGCTTAGGTTAGGTTTAGGGTTTATTTTCATAGCAATGCTGGTTTTATGGTTTGATATGATTGAGTTTTTAGTTCTTAGTTTTCTTTCTTATACGCTGAATTTGTGAAATATTATGCCCTAATTATCGAGAATCTTCTTCCTTGTTGTTTATTTCATTAACAAAAATTAATCATCCAGTTACAGTGTGATTAATTTTAAAAGGAGTTCAGCTGCATATTAGTCTCGTCGGAGAAGATTAGCTGCTAAAGTTGCTCTATAAGAGTGCTGCAATTGTTTAATTTTGGTTTTGATTAGATAAGACATGGGATTAGACTTAATTTTCTTGTTATCTGTTAATTATAGAGTGTTTGCAGTTTCAAGGGGGTAGTTTTATTTTAGTTGATAATGGTGCTGAGAAATAGCGGTGAGAGAAGGGTTGGTGGTTTTGGTTTTGTGTATGCAACGTAGACATGAAAATGTTCCGAGGTTTAGCAATGGTAAAATCGAAATGGTCGGAGAACGTGTAGGAAGAAATTCTTGCACCCTGAGGCCTAAAAATATTTCTGGGAAGAGAGCTTGATCCCTGATGTGTAAGAATTATGAGGCGAACCTTTCTCTGCCTTATTATCTCTTTAATGTGAATGATTCAAATTTGAGGCCTTTCTGTAACTTCAAAGGATGTGTAGAGATTAACTAGCCCATAAGCTTAATTGGCTACTGAGACCAGAAGCACTCTAATGAGATCACAATCCTCAACTCTCCCATTGTTTTTATCATCATTGGCTTGACCTGTTTTGCCAACGTACATCTGTAGATCGTAGATGCATATCCTTGAATTTATAAAAGAGGATCTTATCAGTTAATTGATTGATAGCTTATGCTTATTACTGTGGGATTTGTAAAGAGGAGCTTATTAGCTAATTGCTTGATAGCTTGTGCCTAGTATTGTGGGACGTAGTAGTATTTTGGAGCACATTGTTAAATATCCTAATTGTTGCTAATCATAGGCTGATTCGGCTCTTGGACTTTTACTTCAATGAAGGTGTAGAAACACACAGTTCAACAAGAACCCAATTGCTTCTTCTAAATGACACAATGTCTTCTAGGAGGAATAGTGATCGATCATTGCTTAAATCTTTACATGTGCAAACTAAGTGGATTGATCTAAAGTTCATATGCTGGACCCTGTTTCCCAAGTTTTAGACGTAATCAAAATGACGTCAATTAGGCCATCGATTGAGTCTTGGGTCCCTAAATAATCAACATGCTGAAATGCTACTATATGTTGTCATGGTCGGTGGGATTGATTGGAAATTGGGAGGAAATTCTCTTTTAAAATTGTTTTATTTTATTTTTGGTTCTTTTATCTTATACCTGTTTTTGTTATTAAGATCTTGAATTTATTGTCATTGCTTATCTAAGGGGATAAAACTCTAAAATCAAATGGACTCGAAGAATTAAACCAGAAACTCAGAGCATTTACATAATGTTGCATAAGCCTCAGAGCATTTACATAATGTTGCATAAGCCTCAGAGCCTCATATCTGAGAAGAAATTAACTAGAAGTCTAAAAGCTTGAACTTCATGGATCACATGTTTCATGGGTTGGTTCTGATATCTATATAGATCATGTCCTTGTCTGATTAGAACCATAGTTATTGATATTTTTATTTTTCTTGCTTTGATACATCAAACGGTGGGATTTAAGCTAAAGTAGTGGGACACGTATTAAATTCATATTAATCAAGTGTAAAACATTCAATTCATGTGTTAATAATCCAACAGTTAGTTTATAAACATCCGGTCCCATTTGGTGAATTATTGAATGATGAGGTGGGTCCTCTTGTTTGGTGTATTTCTTTATTCTAGGTTGAAGCAACATAATTGCTCTGAACTTTATGTGATCCTTCTTGTACATGTTGTTTATTTCGTCAAGTTTTTGTATGCTAGTGATATATGTACCTCTTCTTTGCTTGTTTCTTCTCTTTCTAGTTGTGGGTTTCATATTTTATTCTTTTCCAAAATGTTAAATTCTTGGGTAAATGCTTGAACATTGGTCACTTATCTGGTCTCATTTCCTTTCTATTTCAGAGTTAAAGAAGGCCTGTTAAAATTTCCGGAGCAGATCTATGGACTTCGAGCAATATTTTGCCCGAGAATGGAAATCAGTTTCGAGTGCAGCACCTGGCTCAGAAAATTTCAGTGGTTGCTTTGACTGCAATATCTGCTTTGAATTTGCACACGAGCCAGTAGTCACTCTTTGCGGCCACCTGTACTGCTGGCCTTGCATCTACAAATGGCTTCACGTCCAGAGCACTTCGCTTGCATCCGATGAGCACCCACAGTGTCCAGTCTGCAAAGCTGACATATCCCACACCACCATGGTTCCACTCTATGGCCGTGGCCAAGCCCCAGCTGAAGCCGAGATTGAAATCAAGGGGGCCTCTCGAGGCATGGCCATACCGCCTAGACCATCAGCTTGCGGTGCTCTAGCATTGGTATCGACAGCACCTCATGCCGGTCAGCAACTCGCATACCGTAACCCCTATCAAAATCAAAATTTTACTTCCGATCCATACAGCAGTTTTCAAGACGGTACTCCGTCGCCTTTAGTTAACCTAACCGGTTCCCCTCACCCATTTGCTGCTATGCTCGGGGAGATGGTTTACGCAAGGGTTTTCGGCAACTCTGAGAGCTTATATGCCTATCGAAACTCGTATCATCTAATGGGAAGCAATAGCCCTCGGTTGAGACGGCAGGAGATGCAGGCAGATAAGTCATTGAACAGAATCTCAATTTTTCTCTTCTGCTGTTTCCTTCTATGCCTGATCGTATTCTGAATATTATTGGACATTATTCATTAGGCATTGTGCGATTTGTATAGTTTGTAAAAAAAGTGTCGGATGTAAGGCTGTGAAACATGATTAGAATGAGATATAGTAATATTAAAGAGTCCTATATACTATATACCATGTTTAGGCTTCCAATATTGTTGGTCGTTGAGCTTGCTCGATTCACATGAGCCTCAATGGGGGCAGGTATTGCCGTGTACATAATTATTGATTTATGGCATATGATTAGTCTCTATATCCTTGTGAGCTGAATACTTATATAAGTCAATTTTACCTTATTTTGATAATTTACTTCATAATTATTCAAGTATATATAGTTTTACATGTTTGTATGTTTTACTTAATATCTTATGTCAATTTCAATATGTCTGTCTTTAATATTTGGATTAAAAACAAATTAAATTACGAACTTTAATGTAATCTCAAAGGTATGCCCATGCTGCTAGCTATAGCATATAATACTTGCTCATTATATAACTGTACTGATCTTGATGGTGAAATTAGTCTGGGTTTTTCTGCCCTAGTTTTTAGGCCTTTATCGAGGCAGAAGGGAGTATCGTAGTGGAACCAACTATTTTTTTAATCATACCGCATTACAAATGTTTGAGACGAGAATAATCAATAAAAAATATTGTCCATATTTTTGTGGCTATAAAAATTTGGCAAAATCAGTCATCAACTCAATTGTTTTCTACGCTATCTAGTAATATACACACGAGTGGATATGATTGAACTTATTTCGGAGAATTATGAGCTCAATTGTCGAAAATAGATTATGAGTTCGTCCCACGAGTATCCGGTGGACTCCAGTACACTTTTCTAGGGCAGAAAGGTCAGCATATGGACCCCGTCTCTTGCTAGAGCTAGTGATGAGTAAACATGAAATGTAGCAATCAGTCTCGCCATCGACAGTAATCTGTTTTGTTCTGTTCCTATCTTTTTAGAGTTGGATGACAAAAGTTGGAATCAAATTAAGGATTGGGTTAGTTAGTCAATGATTGTTATCACCATGCCCTTATTTTCTAAGCTATGATAAAAGCAAAAACTTTATTAGTGAAATTGAGAATAATATCTTCATTTAGATTAGTGGATTCTGAGTGGTGGTGGAGCCAGAATGGGCATGAAAAATAAAGTACATTTAATGGTTTCATAATTTTTTCTCAACTTCTATACCTAACAATATAGAATTCATTTGGTGATTTGTTCACCTATTTTAGCAACTATTCAATTCTTCCCATCTAACACTAGCCTTGCTTGGTTAGGGGTAAATAGACTAGGGAAGTTGTACTTTCCGGAAAGTAGCAATTTTTTTTTGCTTGGTTCAATTTTTACATTTTACTTTCCGGAAAATTGGATGTTTGACTTTCCTTTAATTAGGGAAGTAACTTCCCTAGCAAAATCCAAGGAAGTAGAACTTCCCTAACATTTTTGTTGGTTTTTCCTAATTTAACCTTAATTCTTTTCTTCTTCTTTTTTAAAAAATTTATATAAAAATATTTTTATTTATTTCAAAAAATATACTTATATTATTTTATAATTGTTATTTATAATAAGTAAATATTTTTATTAAATATTTTATATTATGTAAAATTTAAAAAGAATTAATTTTTAAATTTTAATATTTAAAAACTCTACTAAATAGTACTTAAATCGTAAAATAAGAGATAATAGCAAAAATTAAATTATTTATTGCTCGATTTTTAAATTAAAATTATTTATTTAACAATATAAAAATTATCAAAGGACATTTATGTCTTTTAGTTACAAATATAGTATATTATATTAAAATTAATTTTGTACTTCCCGGGAAGTAAAAATTGAAACAAGTAACATTTATCAAACTTCCTGAAAAGTTAACTTCTCAGGAACTACACTTCCCGGGAAGTTACTTTCCAGGAATTGCTATAAAACGAACCAAGCGAGGCCTAAATTAAAACACGAGATCAACTGCAGTCACAATTTTTTTTAAGAAGATAAAAGTTTACGTTGATCGTAAAAAGTGGATAATATAGTAGTACATAAAAGATGATTATATATATATATATAAAGAAAGACTAAAACGTCATATTTTGTAATATATGTAAAAATTACTCCATTATTTAATACTATTAAAGATAAAATAAATAAGAAACAGAGATACAAAATAATAAAAATATATGTTTATTTAAGTGGTGTTATGTGTTTGAGTCAGTTTTGCATTTTTGCACCATTTTGGTTTTGGTGTAATGTTTACTCCAAATTGGAGCTTTGTTTCGAAGATGGTCAAATTATTTAATAGATTAAGCAAGTGCACGTATATGCCTTTGATTGCTATTTTATTTTGTTTTTCAAAGTTTTATCCTTCCTTCTTAGTTTTAGAGTTGCCCAAATTATTGCTAGTAATGTGGACAGAAACACCATGTTGAAGAGAAAAATGAAGACATCACATTACCTACTTGCTTAAAAAAAGAAATTAGAAATACAACATGTTACCCACATTTTAATGGTAAAATATACGAACATCTTGAATATGAATTCTTTCTCTTTATCATCATTTAAATATCGTAGTGTTTCAATTTGATTTGACTTTTTTCTGAGAGATTTTTAGATAGATTTAGTCTATCACGTCATCTGTGGACTAATAACTGTTTTAAAAAAACATTTAGATATTCATATCTTAAATTCAAAATCTCTAATTTGAAGAGCACTTACCACTCTATTTCACTCCCGCTAATTGAGGAACTTAATGGGTTGAGGAATCGTTCATTTGTAATTTTTATTATTATTAATAAAAGTTTTAGCTTTTGAGAAAGAAAAAAAATGGCTTAACCCCTGAAAAACCCCCCACCTTTCAACCCCCCTTCTTTTGCACCCTCACCTTTCAAAATCTCCAATTTTACCCAAATTATCACCTTTCATTTTCAATTGCACCCTAGAAGTATTAAATTGGGATTTCGTCACTAAAAAGAAGTTGAAATCGATACTTTATATTTTAATTCATGTTCTCAATAGTCCTTAATGTTTAAATTTCAACAACAAAACCATATTCAATGATATTTTTAATTGATTTATATTTTATATAAAAAAATTTAACTTTTAAAATTTTAGGAAATATGGTTTTATTATTGAAATTTAAACATTGAGGACTATTTAGAATATGAATTAAAATATAAATTATCGATTTGAACTTTTTTATAGTGAAAAAGGGCTAATTTAATACTTTTAGGGTGCAATTGAAAATGAAAGGTGAAAATTTGGGTAAAATTGGAGATTTTGAAAGGTGAGGGTGCAAATGAAGGGGGGTTGAAAGGTGGGGTTTTTTTAATTGGATTAGCCAAAAAAAATTAGTTTAATTTGGCTTTGGCCACTCAATTACAACATGTTTTCATTTTCCGTGCAAGAAGTGAGGCTTCTTTGTTGTGCAATTTTCTTCTTAAGATCAAATCTAAAAGTGGTGAAAAAAGTTAACTATTATTAAATTAAAAAAAATTGAAAAACATTTTTTAAATAATAATTAAATATTTTTTCCGGATTATCAATTATGTAAATTAACGGATCAGTAAAAGAGGAAAATTAACAAAAAATTAACACTATAATAATCATTAAAAATAACATTTTTTGAGAAGTAAAACAACAATAGTATTGTAATTTAGTTAATTAATTTTTTTTGACTATGTGTTATAAAATAAGATTTCTTTCATAATTAACACTAACATGCATGTACTTTAATCATGAAATCATAACATCATTGACCAAATTTGTAAGCAAATCTTTGTTTTAAATGCTCTCATATTTAGAGGCTAATAAAATAAGTATTTTTCTCCCTTTTAAAGCTGAGTTTTATTGGAGATTATCTATTTAACTAACTTTTAGTTAATTAGTGTGTTAGTTAGTGTGTTAGTTAAACTAACTAATTTTCCCGCTCTTTACTTGCCATGTTGGCAACCTTTGTTTTTCATTCTCTGCTGATCACATGCCATGTTGGCAATCTATTTTGGATCAGTGACATGTCATAGTGTCTTGTATATATACTGATTCAAGTGATTAATAAAGCAAGAAGGATTTTATCCCAAATTTCATTATCTTCAACATGGTATCAGAGCATTTTTCTCTGAATATTTTCTAGGCTGTAACCGCCAATTTTCTTTCATTTTCTCAGCTGCCAAACAGCTCAGTTCTTTGCCTTCTATTCTGTTTCTCAACAAACAAATTACATATTCCTTTTCATCTACTTCTTGCGATTCAGAAATTGCAACTTTCTTATCTTTTCAATCAGATTCTCATCAAGAATCTGAGATTTTCTTTTCTTCTTTTCTCACTTGCCAAACAGATTTTCATCTGTAAATTTCTGATCAATGAATACTGGTACTTACTCTTTAAGACCAGAAGAAATGGCTTCTAGTCCATTTTTCCTTCATCCTAACGAGAATCCTTCTCTAGTTCTAGTAACAACACCACTGATTGGTTCAAATTACCACTCTTGGGCTAGGTCAATGAAAATGGCCTTAAGATCAAAGAACAAAGAAAAATTTATTGATGGAACAATTGCTACTCCAATGAAAACAGAAGAAATCTATGTTGCTTGGGACAGATGTAATGTGATGGTACAATCATGGATTTTTCAAACTTTATCACCTAATATACAGAAGAGTGTTATGTGGCTAGACAGAGCTATTGATGTATGGAAAGATTTGGAGGAAAGATTCTCTCAGGGGGATGCAACCAGAATTGCAGAACTTCAGGAAGAAATTTTTGCTTTTAAGCAAGGAGATCTAACTGTGACTGATTACTTTACAAATCTCAAGATCATGTGGGATGAGTTATCCAACTTGAGAGCAATTCCTAATTGCATATGTGAACCTGCTTGTACTTGTGTTGCAATCAAGCTTGCAAGGGATTTTCAGCATCATGATTATGTTCTTCGATTCATAAGAGGACTTAATGAAAGCTATAATACAGTCAGGTCACAGGTAATGATGTTCAAACCCCTTCCAGAGATTAATAAAGTTTTTTCAATGGTGATACAGGAAGAAAGGCAATTGGGAACTAAGATTCCTGTAGTGAAAGAAACCAATCTCTTCTGTGCTAAATCAGTAAATGCAGCTGAATCATTAGAACAGAAATTTTTTGACTCTCAAGAAACACAGGCTTATGCTAATGCTGTTGGATATAATGGACCAAAGAGACCTTTCTCTTTTAATCCAAATTATGGAAAGAAATGCACACACTGTGGTTATAATGGCCATACTGTTGACATATGTTACAGAAAACATGGGTTTCCTCCTGGTTATAAACCAAAAGGCAGAGGAATGCCACCAACTGGTTCTTATCCAGCAGTCAACAAGCCCAATTTCAATCCCACTGGATTTCACTCTGGACATTATGCTGGATCTTCATCTAATGCAGTAAATACTTCTATGACTTTTACTCCTGAACAATATTCAAAGATTTTGAATCTAATTCACCAGAACAATGAGAGCAGCACTCATGTCAATACACTGTCAAGCAATTTTAAGCCAGATCAGAAAGCAGAAGGTATGGTTTACTCATTAAGTTCTTGTTCAAACTTGCCACATGAGAAAACCTGGATTATAGATACTGGTGCATCAGACCACATTGCTTGTTCTTTGGATACTTTTAGTTCATACTATCCTATTACTGGAGTATTTGTGAGGTTACCAAATGGAGAAAGTGTTCCAGTTACTCATGTTGGTACTGTGATCCTGCATTCCTTTCCCATTCTGGAAAATGTTCTATATGTGCCAAAGTTCTCATTCAACCTTATTTCTGCTAGTAAACTTACTGAGCAGTCTAAACATATCTGTTTGATCTTGCATTCTAATGCTTGTTTCATTCAGGATATCAGGGGGTGGAAGATGATTGGCTCAGCTGATAAAAGAAATGGCCTATACTATTTGAGAATAACAAGCTCATATGATCCACCTATAACACCTGTTTGCAGTTCTGTCACTTCTGCAGTTTTCAATAAAGAAGATATATGGCACTATAGACTGGGGCATCTATCCAATGGAAGAATAAAGCTGCTGCAAAGTACTAATCCAGACATCAAGTTACCTATTCATAGTAACTGTGATATTTGTCATTTTTCTAAACAGAAGAGACTTCCCTTTCCTGTAAGTTTTTCTGTCAGTGATAAAGTTTTTGATTTAGTACATATGGATGTTTGGGGACCAACAAAAGTTGCTTCTTTATATGGTCATAGATACTTTTTGACTATAGTTGATGATCATAGTCGTTATACTTGGATTTTTCTGATGAAAACCAAAGGAGAAACAAGAGGTTTAGTGCAGCAATTTTGTACTCTGGTTGAAACACAGTTCCAGTGTATAATAAAGTGCATTAGAACAGATAATGCCTTAGAATTTTTAATGCCAACCTTTTATAATTCTAAAGGCATCATACACCAGACTAGTTGTGTATATACTCCTCAACAAAACAGCATAGTTGAGAGAAAACATCAACACTTGTTGAATGTAGCCAGAGCTTTAAAGTTTCAAGCAACACTACCTATTGATTTTTGGAGTGACTGTATAACTCATGCTGCTTACCTAATTAACAGGGTTCCATCACCTGTTATTAAGAATAAAACTCCTTTTGAGGTATTATATAATCATGCACCAGATTATTCTATGATAAAAGTATTTGGCTGTCTTTGCTATGCATCAACTATTGCAGAATTAAGAACCAAGTTTGACTACAGGGCTCATAAATGCATGTTTATTGGTATTTCTGCAACCTCAAAAGGATACAAGCTATATGATCTTCATTCTAAAAGATTCTTTGTCTCTAGGGATGTTCAATTTTATGAATCTGTTTTTCCTTATGAGAATCCAGCTATCTCAGAAACAGATTTTGTCTTTCCAAAGTCATATAATACCCCAACACATGATGATTCTTATCCACCTATTTCAACCTCTACTTCTTTACCTATACCAGACCCTGCTACCAATTTCATACCAGAACCTCAAATTACACCCTTACCAATACCTACTCCTAGAAGATCATCTAGATCTATCAAACCTCCTTCTAAACTCCAAGATTACATTTACAATCCTATTTCTCCTTCTGCTAACACAGCAACAATCACAAGTCCTCATACCATTGACAAAGTACTTTCCTATAAACTTCTTTCTCCTAAACACCACACTTTTTCTACACAGATAGATTCTATTACTGAACCTCACTCTTATAATGAGGCAATCAAACACTCATGTTGGAAAGATGCTATGACTCAAGAAATAAAGGCTCTGGAAACTAATCAAACTTGGGATCTAACAGTTTTACCTCCTGGCAAACACCCAATTGGATGCAAATGGGTTTATAAGGTCAAATATCATGCTGATGGAACACTTGAGAGATGTAAAGCAAGGTTAGTTGCTAAAGGTTATAATCAACAATGTGGTTTAGACTATATTGATACCTTCTCACCAGTTGCTAAAATGAGCACAATCAGGGCCCTTCTAGCTATTGCTGCAGCTAAGAATTGGTTTTTACACCAATTGGATATTAATAATGCTTTCCTACATGGAGAGCTTCTTGAAGATGTTTACATGGTCCCTCCTCCAGGATTTCATACATCAGATCCTAATCAAGTTTGCAAGCTTAAGAAATCCTTATATGGACTCAAACAAGCAAGTAGAATGTGGAATGCCAAATTGACTTCTTCTCTTCTTGCTCATGGGTTTATTCAAGCTAATGCTGACTCTTCTTTGTTCACAAAGTCTATTGATGGTCATTTCATTGCTCTCTTAGTATATGTGGATGATGTTATCCTTGCAAGTGATCACTTTCCATTAATATCTGAGGTTAAGAGTTATCTGCATGATGCCTTCAAGATTAAAGACTTAGGTCAGCTTAAATACTTTCTTGGATTTGAGGTGGCAAGATCCAAGACTGGCATAAATTTGTGCCAAAGAAAGTATTCACTAGATCTACTGCAAGATTCTGGTTTTACAGATTCTAAACCAGTTTCTTCTCCTCTTTCTTCAACTTCAAGATTGTCTAAAGATGATAGTCCTGCCCTTGAGAATAGTACTGAATACAAACAACTCATAGGAAAACTTTTATACCTATGCAACACTCGTCCTGATATTCAATATGCTGTGCATAACCTGTCTCAGTTCCTTGATTGTCCCACTGCTAATCATCTCAGTGCAGTACATAGAGTTCTTAGGTATATCAAGAAAGCACCTGGTCAAGGCCTATTCTTTTCTACCTCAAGTTCTCTACAGCTTAGAGCCTTTACTGATTCAGATTGGGCTAGTTGTCCTGATTCAAGGAAATCTGTAACTGGTTTCTGTGTATTCTTGGGAGATTCCTTAGTATCTTGGAGATCCAAGAAACAACAGACTATATCTCGTTCATCTTCAGAAGCAGAATATAGGGCAATGGCAACCACTTGTTGTGAACTTCAATGGTTTTTATATCTGCTGCAAGATCTGCATATTCTTCATCCTGCTCCTGCTACTCTTTATTGTGACAATCAATCTGCTATCCATATTGCCCATAATCCAGTGTTCCATGAGAGAACAAAACACATAGAGATTGATTGCCACCTTGTTCGTGATCTGGTTCAGAAAGGTGTTATTCATCTTCTTCCTGTCAAAACAGCAGCACAACTGGCTGACTGTTTCACTAAACCACTTCCAGCAGGAGATCTCAATTATGCTATGTCCAAGCTTTGCATACAGAATCTATATGCAGCTTGAGGGGGGCTATTGGAGATTATCTATTTAACTAACTTTTAGTTAATTAGTGTGTTAGTTAGTGTGTTAGTTAAACTAACTAATTTTCCCGCTCTTTACTTGCCATGTTGGCAATCTTTGTTTTTCATTCTCTGCTGATCACATGCCATGTTGGCAATCTATTTTGGATCAGTGACATGTCATAGTGTCTTGTATATATACTGATTCAAGTGATTAATAAAGCAAGAAGGATTTTATCCCAAATTTCATTATCTTCAACAAGTTTTGCTAGAGGTCTTCCGTCACCATCACGGCATAATGCAAATTGCAATAGCTTTGCATTAATTTCACATGCCAAAAGCTAACAAATTCTGGCGAATGTCCCAAATAATGACCAAAGGGACACTTGCGAGGAAAATAACAAGCAAATTTATGTCATTTCTGCATAAATATTCCCCACTTGTTGAGTTACGTATCACAAATTTCCAAAATTTCCTTTCATGAACATGACTGCCTATAAAATTTAATAGTTTTTAGCTAATAGCAATAATTGATTTAATTCTAGTTTAAGATCGAAAAAACTTTGGTATGTGATCTGTTTCTTTTTTATATTATCTATAAATTTAGATAAGTTGTAGATGAGACTAGCTAGGGTTTTATATTCCATCCTACTGAAATAATGGTAACGTCAAAAGATTCTTAAGTTAATTAGCATGAAGTATTTTCAATCGGAATACTTATAATTTGAAAAAAAATGTTGATTCGAGGAGCATTTGGGGACTGAAAAGCTACTGATCAATACATTATATATTTTTGAAAATTTATTATACTAACACTTGAATACTGGTTTAGACGGATCTGATCAGTTCTAATCAAAATTTTAGTTTGTTAAGATAAATTTATATCCGGTTCAAATGATCCATAATATTTTTTTAGTTATTATTATTATATGAGTTCATTTTTAAATTTTTTAACGCTCTTATGTGCTTAGGCCGCACTGGACTTGAGCTTTAAAATTAGGGTTCAATTCCGGCTCAAGATAAGTGAATCTATCTGCATTTTAGCAACAGATTTTTCCGTCGCTAAAGGATGAAATCCGTTGGTAAATTAAGTTTTCCATTGATAAAAGGCTAAAATCCGTCGTTAAATCAAAAACTTTCCGTCGGTAATTCTCTATTTTCTAGTAGTGGAATAGCTAAATCTATAATAAATCAACCTGATAATTATTTTTATCTACATTTAAAATTAAGGCTGACAATGTGTGTTGATGTATCATAAATGAGTCATAATATCAATTTACACACATACACACACACAAACACACACGCTCATATTATATAATAACCAAAATATGAAACGTTTGAGTAATCATATCAAAAATTTAAACTCGAACACGACACTTTTATTTAACAATATAACACGATATTAACTGTTTAATCCGTTTATTAATAAACATCTCATATAAATCATAATTTGTATAAAATATGTTTAACCTATTTAAAGTAAAAATATTATAATAATATACAATTATATTTAATATCTAAATATATTAACACATTAAAATATTTTTAAACATTTATTATATTAATATACTTGAGCTGTATTAACACATTTAATCTTTGAGAATTAGACGGAATAAACTCATTTAATATGTATTTTCTCGTGTTACAAAACATGTCTATTTTTTTTTCTGAAGTCATATTTCAATACAAATCCGCTTAATTTTGTATCGTGTTGTTTAAAAGGGTGGTGGGAAATTGCCTACTACATTTAGCATCCAACCTAAATTGCCTGCCTCATCCGGTAAAATGACTTGCATGGATACCTAAATTGCGTGTAAAATGACTTGCATGCTAGTAAAGAAAAGAAAGCAATAAGATCAAAATGAAGTCATTTTCAATGTTTTAAAGTGGAATATTAGTAAAAAGTAAGCATCACTAAGTGTCGGATGATAATATTGATTAGAGTATTTCTATTCGGAATAGCATAACAATTAATGGTGATTGGTGACTCACTTTATTCATTGCACTTATTTTTTTCATCTAATAATCATTCTTTTCCCACTCACATGGTTACCGTGATTTTCTTTAGAATGCCTGTAAAGCAACAAAGGTTTAATTTATTTTTCTCCTTAAAGTTGGCATAAAAATAATTAAATTACGACTTTGAAAAGAATACATTCAAAAATGGATATTCTAAATTGTTTTACACTCTAAATTATCTAATAATTCTTGTCATTCCAGTTTAAATTTATAAATAATATTTCAATCATTTTCTGATATATCTCATATATAAAAGAATAAAACAAGTTAAAATGTTTAGTTTGAGGGGTGTTTTTTTAAAAATCACGAATTTAACTTTATTTAATCTCTTATTGAGAAAAAAGTAAAATCATTATCTATCATTAAAGCTACGTATTTGTTTTTTTTTATAAATATACTTTAAGCTCAAAAATTACATCCTTATCTAATTTTTTTTTTTAATTTTTTATGATTTTATTTTATGTATTTAAAATATTATAAATATATACATAAACTACTTTAAAAATACATCTCTGATATTGAGCGTACAATTTGAAATTTATTTACTATAAAGTGTATATAAAAAAGCATATTCTTTTAAAAAAATTGGGTTTAGTCATTTTTTATGTTTATTTTTTTAATGAAAAATTACAGAACTAGGCTGAAAATAGGCTTTATTTATAAAAATGCTAAGACTTTTTAAATTTTACACCTATGCTAATTTTTTTTTACTTTTTTGAGCTAATAACGGTAAAAAATTACATTTCATACGTGATTGATCCCAGCCTTCCACTTGTCTTTTTTGATTCTTTTTTCTTAGACATGCAGTTTGTTCCTTCTTTTCTGCATTTCCTTTTTCTGATTTTTCAGTTAACCGCCATTATCTTTTTAATTTCAAAAGTCTTTCAACTTCTTCTCTTCTTTTCAGTTGAGAAGAGTAACTGCATTAATTAATGTAGGTAAAGTTTGAAATACGAGTAAAAGCAGAGGAGAGAAGAATAGTCGTCGACGACGATTCATTGTGTCCGTTGATTCGGCGTACAATTTTCAAGATTTTGAGGTCTCTCAGATATTAGATTGGTGATGCTCTACATGTACTTTCCAATTTGTAAATGGAATTTTGTGAAAAATGACGATCCTAGCCCACATCTTCATAGTGGTGGATGGTTTCTTTATCTAAAACGGCGCTCAGTTCATTTGAAACACATAACTCATATTTTAATTTATCTTTTAAGTTAGATTTCTCTGGTTTACCATAAAAATGGTTCATAGCAAAGTTAATTGGAAGTTTCGTTATAGTATAATTTGAATAAGACTATTTTTGCATTAATAGGACACATTCATACAAATTCAGAAAATTGCATTTATTATTACTTCAAAAAATAGAACTCCATATGATTAGAAATCTGGTAAAGGTCATGAACTTATGTAAGGATGAGCCCCTTCTTGCCCAACCAATAGCAATATATGTCTATCGAAAAATTTAGTATATCGTTTTTTTTTAAAAATATATTTAAATTATCTCTGAGATGTATATAAAGTGTTTCCAAATTGTCTCTGATACATTATCGATACATCTTTAATACATCGTAGAATAAAGATGTAGAGGAAGAGATTAGAACTTTCAAAAAAGATAGTGATCAGGTGTTGTTAGTCATAAGAATTATAAAAGTTCGTTGTAACCAAATCTCATCAACCTCGTCATTCAAACCATTTGTTGGAAGTGCATAATTCGATAGAGTTTAATTTTATTTATTTGTTTTTTTTAAGAATGACAATATATTTATTTAGAAAATATGATAACACTGCGAATGAGAAAGTAATGTATTATTTATGTTATTAAAATTTATCATCTATTTATATTATTTAAGAGATATTGTTTTTTGTTTTTTTATGCATTACGTGATATAAATTAGTATATATATTATTATTTGCTAACTTTTCTTATATGTTTTTTATTTATAATTTATTTTTTTAATAATGTTTTTAGTGAGAAGTTTCGTATACGGTTTTATTTTTTAAAAAAATGTATCTAAGTTTTATCATTTGCTAACTCATTTTAACGTGTTTTTGACTTTTTTTTATTTGTTTTGAGTGTATCATGTGTTGCATTCTCATTGGAAAGATATTAATTGTAAAATTTTAACTTATTGAGGTGCTGATATAATATTTCAGCAAATTTAATATTTTTGTTATTTTTTCTGCTTTTGTCAATTTCTCTTTTCTTAATGATATTATTCATATGCAAAAGGCTTTTTGGCCCAGCTAGGTTAACGAGGAATTGGCTTGGGCTTTGCTCATTTAAGCTCAGACCAGTTCTTTTTGTTCAGATTTCAGAAAAATCATCATCTTTCAACAAATTAGGCCACAAGATCTATAAACCCAATTTGATTTAATTTGCAATGCCTAAACACTATCAGAAATTTGAATTAGAACAAACAAACATTAAAAGAAAAAATTGGACATCATGCAAAATCACATTTTATATATATATATATATATATATATAAATTAGAACTAATCATTCTCTTTTGGTCTTGCAACAGAAAATGGTGCAGCATTTAAGTTTATAGAATAAATTTAAAATAGAATAGCCATTCCATATTAAATATCTATTCTTCATTTTAATTTATGAAATAGTATTTTATAGAATTACTATTTCATTATTTTGTAAAATAATTATTTTTAAAAAGTAAAGGATAACTATTTTATTTTTCATGAAATAGCTATTATATTTTTTACTATTCCATTTCATTTGTTACTATTCCATTTCATAAATCAAACATGAACTTAGTAATATACTTAATTATCTACTATTTTATGAACCAAACATGATTTTAATAATATGATTAATTATCTACTAGATATTGTGAATATTTAGAACTTCCAACCATTCAAAAATACTCCATCTTGATATTTTTATTTTTATTTTCATGTTTAAAAAATTTCAATTTTAATCTAATTTTTAATTTTTAACTTTAATTGTAGCCATCTGTTCAAATTGGAATGAAAATATATTTAAATATACCATTCACAATTTCACATTACTCCATATTTGAAATTATTTATAATAAAAATACAAATTGAAACAATATAAAGGAATATAAAAATTATATACAAACTTTTTATATTTCAATATGAATAAACAGCTATAATTGAAACTGAAAAATTTCAAAATGAGTTAAATTGAAGATTTTGATAGGTTTACAAACGGGAAAAAAAAAATTAAAAAGTCGGATTTTTATTGAAACTATTTGTCTATTAATCTCCTATGACCCTGACTTTTGAGGGCCCTGCACAAAACCCCCTGATGTTTAAAAACGGACGCAAAACCCCCTGATTTTCGTGGAGGCTATTATAAAACCCCATAAAACCCGAATATGACCAAAATATCTATGGCGCCGTTTTTTTCAGTCAACTGTCATTCTTTTTAAAAGAAAAACTGACGGCGCCACGTCAGCAAAACACCTTAAAAATTTCAAACACCCAACCCCTAATTTAATTTGAAAAATACAAAAAAATCAAACTAACCCAATGTAATTCAAACCATTCGATTAACAAGGATCTGTTCTTGAGGAGCAGATCCGACGATCTGTTCCTCCGACGGATCTGTTCCTTTTTCGATGACCGGAAAATTTTTCTATCATCATTAACTCGAAGAAGATGACCGTAATATTTTCCGGCGGTGGTCGGATCGGATGCGTTGACCGAATGGTTTGGGTTAGATTGAATTGGGTTGAATTTTAGGGGTATTTTGGATATTTTAATTTTTTTAGGATTTTTTGATGACGTGTCAGCTGATGTGGCACTGTCAGATTTTTTTTTAAAGAATGTCAGTTGACCAAAAAAGACAGCGCCATGGATGTTCTTGCTTCAAAGAGTTTTGTGATATCCGCCACAAAGATCAGGAGGTTTTGTGTCTTTTTTAAATCTCATAGAGTTTTGGACACGGACCCTTAAAAATTAGGGCCATGGGTGATTGATAGCCAAACTGTTTAGAAAGCATACCCTGGATAGAAATAAGAAAAATAAAATGAAAAAGAAAGTTAGATTATTTAAAATAAATAAAAAAGAAATGTCGCTGCCCAGGATCGAACTGGGGACCTGCAGCGTGTAAAGCTGTCGTGATAACCACTACACCACAGCGACTTGAATGGTAAGGTCTAGATACCGACGTTCATAAACATATGAAACAGTTTTGGCAAAGAAAATATATATATGCAACTCAATAAAAAAATACATAATAATTGTCAAAATTGCTCAAATGATTTCCCACAAACATGCAATGCAAAAAAATAAGACATTCTTCTGGCGAAGTAACAATATATCAAAAATGCAATTGTGGAATAAGTATGGTTTCCTTTTAATTATAGCTTATATATAGTCTTTTCTTCCTTTTGGAGTCTAATAGTTTTGATCATTAAGTTTATAAAAAAATGGGTTAATTACATATAAAATCACCACCTTTACACGAAATTGCAAAAATAACACGACCTTTAAAACGTGGCAATTCAGGGCAACACCTTTCATTTCTTTTCAAAAATAAAACGGGCACATTTTTAGTGGCGTTTTTGCTGACGTGGCGTGACACATGGCACTCTCATCGGGTGTCCAAGTCAGCAAAATTTTATCAAAAAATGTGCCCATGTTGTTTTTGAAAAGAAATGAAAGGTGATGTCCTGAATTGACACGTTTTAAAGATCGTGTTATTTTTGAAAATTCGTGTAAAGATGGTGATTTTATATGTAATTAACCCTAAAAAAATCAAGGATTAATCAATTTGGTCGTCCTGTATTTTTCAACTTCTTTTTCAAGATCCTTCATATTCAATGTCACCTTATTTAGTCCATGTTCAACTTTTTTTCCGATTTATTAACTCCCTCAATGGACGGAATTACCCGCTTGTTTTAGTTCCGTTAGCATGAATATAAGAATAACCTCTTGAACAAAATGATATAGTATAAATACTTTTAAAAATAAGAATGTTACAATATATATAGGAACGATCCTGAATGACTTTTATTTATAATTTTTCAATATGTAAATTTTTGTACCGTTAGTACTTAATGACCAGTGAGTACTCGCAGATCATTCCGTCCATTAAAAATTTAATAAATTGTGAAAATACTAGTATATGGATCAAGTAAGATAAAAACCTGAATATGAAGGATCTATTGAATAAAAGCCGAATAGTGCAGAACGTGCATATGGATTCTACCAATAATCAATTTATATTGTTTAGTTTAAGGTTTAGAGAAAAAAATTAGATAATTCTATTTAAATTTAAAAGTTATTGGCATATAAAATTCAATTTTTTTACCTTTTTACCGATTTAAGCACTATTTTTAAAATTTGGCGGTAAAAGATCAAAAACCTTTGATTTTGTTTTTTGCATCTTCTAGTATTAATATATTTTCCTTTTACAAAATGATGTTGTTTTGATGGGTTTTAATAGTTAAAATGATATCAGATAATAATTTTGAGTTATCAAATACCAAAAATAAAATATTATGTTTCAGTTGCTATAATTTTTTTAAATTTTGTTGCAAACTAAATTCAACAATCAGATTAGTACAGATTGAATGTATGAAATAAAGCAAAAGAGAGAAACTATAAAAGCACTAAGGAGTGGGGTTTAGAGCAACCTGTCTGCATCCATACCTTACATAAATAAAAAGTTGAATTGATTTGAAATCCGAATTTTAATTATTAGTCAAATCGGGTCTGCTATCAAATTCTAGCAGTTTCTAACAATCTAGAGAAAATAAAAAGTATGCTATTAATAACTTTTAACATGTCATGTTTTAAGAAAATAAATTTTCACATTTCCAAAAACACCACATAGAGATATAACATAATCTTTCATTATCATTTTGATTAGACCTAATATCTTATAAATTTCCGACCTTATAACTTCTTTTCGATCCGATTCTGATGTTAAAAAATTGTCAATTTTACCATATTTCATATTTTATCGTTTTAATTGTACTCTGAAATATTAAATTGATATCTTTTTCATTTGAAAAAAAATTAAAAATCGTAGCATATATTAATTATACATATTTAAAATTTAGTTCGTTTTAATTAAATTAATTGAAAATTTAAATTAATTTTAATTTGATTATGATTTTTAGTTAATTTTTAAAAATAAAAGATTTATTTATATTTTTTTGAATGGAAATAAATTTAATTTTATCTGTAAACATGGTTAATTGAATCATTTTATTTTTTAAGTAAAAAAAATTGATAAAAATTAAAAAGTTGGCTACAATTGAAATGATAAGATGCAAAATAGTAAAAATGACAACTCTTTAACGTCAGAATAGAATCGAAAAGGAGCTATAAGAGCGGAACTTTTTAGGCCATTTGATTACATGAAACAAATTTATAGTCATCTTCTTTCTAGTATATACTATTTAGGATTTAGGATTTATTAAATTAACGTAATTATTCATCTAATAAATAAAATAGTAGTATTTATTTGTAAACATATAAAATAATAATAAAAGGTATTTCATCTTTGTAATAATGTGTTTGCATGAAATATTTATTATTGTCTGCATAGTGGATACACTTTGGATATTGCGAGAGCCTTCCGTGCACCCAGCAGATGGCCTTCCCACTTCCTCAGCCACATCGATATGTCTAAGGAAAAAAAGAAATATTCAATCCAGTATTTTCTTAATTATTTTTCTGCCATCTAATGTAATACTTTGCTTATTAATATAATTTTTTTTTCCAAAAATATACAGTTTATATCACCATAGCAGATTGTGAAATTAATTGATTAAAAATTAACCTAAAGTAGGGACAAAGCCATGATTTTTCTTTTGAAGAGGTAAAAAGTATTATAATTTTCATTCAAAAACTAATATGATAAAAAATAAAAAATATTAAATTTAACTTCATTAAATTAATAAAAATAACTGAGTCTATTTCAATATAATATTAAATATCAATCATGAATTTTTTTTATATAATAATAAAATTTAGACCTAATTAGGTATACAAATATATTAATGACATAATTAATTTTTTTAATAAATAAATAATTAAATAATTTAAAATAATTATATTAGCTAGTTTAGTGTAGGTATAAGAGTTATGGTATAATTTTTTTTTTTAGTATCAGTAAACTCTATAAAAAGGACTTGAATTTTTTGAAGGGGCAAGTGCTATGGAAAGCCCCAGCCTATCTCTGACCTAAAGCATAGCTATTTTCAAATTTTTTAGACACAATAATTTGTTATTTAGGTTAAATCAATTTTCAGATATTTTTTTATTCATAATCCAAAATTATAAAATTATAAAATTGTAAAATTTTCAATTTTAATCTATTTTTTAATTTATAATTTTAATTGTAGCCATGTATTCAAATTAGAGCGGAGACAAATTCAAATATGTCCTTCGTATTACTTCAAATTATTCTTATTTATCTTTTACCTCAAAAAGATATTATAGACATTTTTAAATTTTTTACACTCTAATTTAAACAAATGACTCGAATTGAAATTGAAAATTGAAAAAAAGAGCTAAAGTTGTAACTATAAAAGTTTGGATCATAAATAAAAAAGTCAAAAAAGAAAGAGTATTTTTTAATGAGTAAGTTTTTTGTTTATTTTAAGTAAAATCATTTCAACTTACATTTAGAAAATACTGTTGTTGAAAATAACCTTCTTTTTATTTTATTTTTATAGGAGAGTATGTCCTTTTATCTTTTTTATTGGAGATCATATTTCCCCTCATAAAAGCATAAAAACAGACCTTCCTAAGAAACATTTTAAAATATAGTCAAAAATGTTCAATAATCAACTAATCTTTCATTAATTAAATTAATCGTGTGTGCAAAAATGTATAAAAAACGGCTTTTTCTTGATGATTCTTATAATCTAACCTCAATTTGAATAGAGCATTTTAAAATTCCAATTATAGCTCAATCTTATTAAATTATTTTTTGTCTTATTACCAATTTACCATGCTGCCCATATATATAACTATAATATATAGTCCTCCTCAACAAATAAACAAATCTCATTCGACTTTTTTCTACAAACTTCCAAAACAGCAATCAACATGTCACTATACTATATGTCGATCTCAAGCTGCAATAAAATCTATCATCTTTTAAATAATATTTCTTTATGAATGCTTAAAAGTTAATTAAAAAAATAAATTAATTAAGACGAGAAATAGTCCACTTTCCACAACCCTAACTAACTATTGCATAAAATTGAAACCGAATTGAAATTTTCTTTTAGTAAAATTGTATCAATTTTTTTTTTTTTAAATCGAATCAAACCAAACATTTAAAACGAAACTAGTTGATCGATTGATTTTTTGTTCAATTTTTTTTTCTCAAAGGCTAATTTTTTTTATTAATAATAATAAAAATTACAGATGAATGATTCCTCAACACATTGAATTTATACATGTTTGGGTCAATTATTTAAATTTGGTTTACATAAAAATTTAACTAAACAATTTAATATACAAAACCGAATCAAACAATTTTTTTTATAAATCAAACCAATTTGAGTTTATAGTTTGGTTTGATCCGGTTTTCGCACATCCCCTAATCCTAACACTAAAGCTGACCAGTAATTTCCAAAATATAAAAACTCATTGTGGTATAAGAAGCAGCCTTTGCATTAAGAAAATTTTTGGATATTCAAAATGTCAAAAAACTTGAGCATATTAACAAGGAGATTATCATCATCTTCTTCATCATCAATATCAAGCCAGCAGTCTCCAAAAAATAAAATTGCAGCTCCATTTTTGTCGAAAACTTATGATTTATTAGAAGAAAATGGCTTAGGATCATCGTCTCCTTCTTCGTCTTCATTAGGAGCTAATTATTATGACATTAATGGCAAGAAAATTGTTTCGTGGAATGCGGACGGAAGTGGATTCGTAGTCTGGTGTCCGGCCGAGTTTTCGGAGTTCACCCTGCCGAGATACTTCAAGCATAATAATTTCTCTAGCTTCATTCGTCAGCTTAATACATATGTGAGTAGTTTTTTATTTTTTTTATATGAATAAATATAATATAGTCCATGAAATATATCAGAAAGAAAATGTTTTGAAGACATTATTTTCAGAATTGTCTCAATAAACTACCATTTATTTTAAGTGATGATATATAACATATGATAAACACTGGAATATGATGCAAATTTTATTTGAGTTCTATGTATTTTGATAAGTTCTTGCTTAATTTGGGAAGTAAATCATCATAATGATTCGTTTTTTTCTACTCTTTAATTGGTTAATTATATTTCAGATTATTCAGGATTTTTTAACTTTTAAAATAACTAATTCAATCAAAATTAAAAATTGAATACATAAATATTTAAATAAATCAAATACAATTGTATTCATTTAAAAATAATTTATAAGGCTATGTGGAATTAACTTGAACCAATATTACTATTCTTGTTTGATTATTAAACAATGTGATTGATACAAGATACTAATATGGAATTGTTGTCCTTGTTTTCTTTCACATGATGTAAATAATGTTGATAATTCTTAAAATGAAAACAATCAAAGTAATGGTGGATTTGATTGGAAATTTTTTTATAAAATTTTGTGGAATTAATTTGTAAATAAATATGGTTGTATTTAGCTTAATCATACATTTTTTTTATTTATATTAAATTAAATATTAAATAATTAGTTTATAAATAAATAAACTATAAAGTAGAATCAAACAAATAAATAGCAGTAATATTTTAATTTTTTACTGCTTTAGGATTCAATTTGTAAAAATATATACAATTTACAGAAAAGTCTTTATATAATGTATAACATGGGCAAGTTGGTTTATACTATCATATTTCTCTAGGACTTTTCACGATTTTACTTCTATTTCTTCTTCCTAGTAAGTCAAAATAAAAAATGTGAAATATGTTTAAGTCATATAATCGACTTATGTTTCTAATTAAGTCAAATTTAGTACATTTTGTATGCACCAAAAGATAATTATGTAATAATTATATTTAATTTCAAAAACAGGCAATTACAAGTCGCCATTAAGGACCTTGTAAGCTATCTATCATTGGTTCAGGATTTTTAGATAATTAACTCAGACAATATAAGAATTTTTTAGCTTATAGCTACCTCAGTCTGAATACACACAATAAATTAATAAAAAGTGTAACTATTCCTACATTTTAGTCCAAAATTTAAAAACCGTCAATTTTATTTCATTTTTCCAGTTTTCAGTTATCATTATACATATTTTTTCAAATTAATTTTTTAATTTGAAAAAAAATGCAAATATGCTCTTCACATTTGACATGTATTTAAATAAGCCTCTAACATTTTAAAAAGTACTATTAAAGATTAAGACTGTGTCAAATATAAAAGACATGTTTGAACTTTTTAAATTAGAAAATTTTTAATTTAAAAAAGAAATAAATACAATTGAAATTGAAATATAACATTAAGTTGACATAAAAAAAAATTGAAACATAAACAAAAAAAATCAAAAATGTGGCATACTTTTTCTTAATCAAGCCTTAATAAAATTCTAAAAGGTAAAATGATTGTATTTTCATAATTATACTAAGTTGAAGGAATTATTTTTTAAAAAATAGTCTGTTAATTTTACGATTCTTAACAATTAAAAATTAAAAATATTTTGAACCTTTAATTTATTTTTGATAAAATGCAGGGATTCAAGAAAACATCATCGAAGTTATGGGAATTCAAGCATGAGAAATTCCAAAAGGGCAATAGAGAGATGCTGGTAGAGATCACTAGAAAAAAATGCGAGCCAAGTGTTTTTCCGTCATTTCTGAAGGCATCTAATAACGAAGAGGCTATTGCTGTCAAAGAAAACGATCGATTGATGAAGGAGGAGAATTGTAACCTTAAAAGACAAAATTTGGAGCTACAAATGCAAATAGCACAATTTAAAGCCTTACAAACCCAATTGTTGGATTATCTAGCACAATATCAACATACTAAAATTAGAAGACTATGTTAATTGAGGAGTTTGGAGAATAATTTAATTGAATATTAACTAAATTCAATTGTTGATAAAAAAATTCAGATTGGTGTACTTTTTCATGTATTTTCTCAAAATAGGCTTTCTGCTGAATTTAAAAATTACACATGAAAACTACATTGTGTAATTATTCTCGTTTGGTTTAAAAAGAAATACAGTTTTCCGAGAAATAGTATATATTTTTGGCATTTTATTTTTCAGAAAGTTAAAGGTCCAACTTTTGTTGACTAGGAAAATTCAAGTAAAAAATAATACCACTTCTAAGTTTAATTACGCTATTTAGTTAATATTATTTTTAGAATATAATTAATTGAAAGATAATTATAACTTCTCAAAAAATAAATTATTAAACAAAATTATTATCTATTTTATATTAACTTTCTGAATAATTAATTCTTGAAAAAAAAAATACTTTTCATGAAAACTGTATAATTTCGAACCAAACATGTATATTCTATTTATTTTTCATTTCATATTTAGTATTATAAATGAAATATACAAGAAACTGAAATATTAGGGACAATACAACTACAAAACAGAAATTCAGGAAGAATATAGCTATAAATTAAAATTCAAGGACTATAGTGGAAATGAGATCAAATTTGAGGTACTATCAATGAAACAGATATTAGATTTCATCTGTAAATTAAGACCACACTGAGCCCAAAGTCATCAACCTATCAGAAATGGCCCAAACACAAACCTCACAGGCCCATTTAAAAAGCCCAAAGAGCCCACCTTCAAACCACATTTCTCTTAAACCCTACTGCAAAATCCCCAATTTCAATTTGAAATTATCAGGAAGAAAATTACAGAATCATGAGCTTGAAATCACTCACAAAGATCCTAATTCGAAATCAAAATGCAATTACTACTACTATTAGAAGATCATACTACACTAACAGAACGAAGAAAACGACACTGTACACAAAAATCAGTCCCTTAGGAGACCCTAAAACGACATTGGTGCCTGAGCTCGAGAATTGGGTTCAAAATGGAAATAAAATTCGAGTTGCTGAGCTTCAACGCATTATCCGCGATCTCCGTAAGCGAAACCGGTTTACCCAAGCACTCGAGGTTTGCAATTTTCTAGTTTTTTTAGTGTTCTAATTGATTTGTTTTTTTTTTTTTTAATTTTGGATAATAGCATTGGAATTGAACAACATAGAAATTGCATCTTTATGAATTCAGTAAGGTTTTGTTGGTAAATTGGCAAGTTATGAATTTTTGTATCTGAATTTTTAGATGAATAGTTAGGGCATCTCCAAGGGGAGTCACCATTTTTCCTTCACCATTTTTCAATTTGGTGAATTTTCACCAAATTCACTCCAATGGTCATCACCAAATTCTTCACCAAAAAACATACTTTTTTACTTTTTAATATAATAATCATTTTTAATTCTTAACATTTTATACACTTTTTACCAATTACACCCACAAACTTATTTATGCTCATATTCATCCGAATTATAGTATTATTCATATTTTAAAAAATAAATTGCTATTAATTTTTTTAATTATGAATATCTTATAAAATTTAATTTATATTAAATTATTTAAAATGAACATTACATTAATTTATTTAAATTAACACAATAAAAAAACTAACATAAACATTACATTAATTTATTTAAATTAACACAACATAAAAAACTAAAATTAACAAAAACATAAATCAATCCTCATAACGACTATGGTTCATCCACAAATGCTCTATTAAAGCATCGCGAAGTTCAAGATGAGCATTTTTATCTTTAATTTGTCGATGTCTCGAGAGAAATTGTTGGAATCGAATATGACCATCCTCTACTTCAAATACTTTTGGTGACTATTTTACTAATATTGGTGGATCCGATACCAATCTACCAGATTATTGATAGAATATGTGTTCTATTTTATTTATTATGTAATGTCGTAGTATCTTTGTTTTTAGGTTATTATATCGTAAAATTATCTATGTAATGTTTTATAATATTGTCTCGTAAAATTAATTATGTAATATTTTTTTAATTGTCTCGTAAAATTATTAATGTAAGATTTTTATGTTATTGTTTTATAAAATTATTCATGTAATATTTTCATATCATTGTGTCGTTAAATTATTTAATAAGTAAGTAATTAATTAAATACAACTATAAATTATATGTACTAAAGTGTAAATTAACCATATTATTTTATTCAAAAAGTGAAATGGTGAAGGAAAAATTCCTTCACCATTTTTGATGAAAGAGAGTGTGAGGGAGTCACCAAAATGCATTTTGGTGACTCCCTTGGAGATGGGGAGTCATCAATTCCCATTTTGATGACTCCCCTTGGAGATGGTCTTATGTGAAGATGGAATGTGTTAGTTTAAATTTGATTTAGGCTTAGTTGCTTTAAAAATTGAAAACTTTAGCGTGTTTTGCAACTTTAACACGGACTTTTAATTTTGGCAATGCCTGACACCAACTTTCGAATTTTTGCAATTCCAAACATGATCAATTCTCCGTCAAGAAATGCTTATGCGGAAATCGGAATAGTGTTTATTCCGGTGGCCACATCAGTATTTTTTGATGAAAATTTGCTATGTGTTTCAATTGCAAAAAAATGATAGTTCATGTATTCAATTGTCAAAATTTAAAGTTTGTGTTAAAATCGCTAAACACGTTAAAAAGTTTAGGATTTTAAAGCAATTAAGCCTTTAATTTATTGGTTGCATATAACTAAATTGAACTTGGTAAATATAAAATATTATGCAAATTTGAGGTTATAATGTAAGTACTGTTTGATTGATTTATATGATGTCCTAATTTTGAAAAATTTTCAGGGCTACAGGTCTCTGAGTGGATGAATAGGAACGAGATTTGCTTATTCTCCCCAGTGGAGCATGCTGTTCAACTGGATCTGATTGGTAAAGTTCGAGGTTTTCTTTCTGCCGAGAGCTATTTTAACAGCTTAATGGATCATGATAGAAATGATAAGACTTATGGGGCTCTTCTAAATTGTTATGTTCGGGAGCGTCAAACGGATAAGTCCTTATCACACTTGCAGAAAATGAAGGAGTTGGGTTTTGCTTCGGCGCCTCTTGCTTACAACAACATCATGTGTCTCTACACCAATCTCGGCGAGCACGAGAAAGTTCTACATGTGTTAGCAGAGATGAAGAAGAATAATGTCTCTCCTGACAACTTTAGTTACCGAATCTGCATTAATTCCTATGGTGCTAGATCAGACATTGAGGGTATGGAAAAAGTTTTGAATGAGATGGAATGCCAGATGGGCAATGCCGTGGACTGGAATACATATGCTGTCGTTGCTAATATCTATATAAAAGCCAGTCTTGCTGACAAGGCAATCGAGGCATTGGAAAAATCAGAAGAGAAGCTAGATAAGAAGGATGGGACTGGATATAACCATTTGATAACTCTCTATGCAAGTTTAGGGAATAAGGCGGAGGTTCTGAGGTTATGGGATCTCGAGAAAATCGAATGTAAGCGACAAATAAATAGAGATTTTGTCACCATGCTGGAATCTTTGGTGAAGCTTAATGAGCTTGAAGAAGCTGAGAAAATACTAAGAGAGTGGGAGTCGTCAGGAAACTTTCATGATGCTCGGATACCAAATATTATTGTCGTTGGGTATTGTAGAAATGGATTATATGAAAAAGCAGAAGCGTTACTCGAAGACTTGACAGAGAAAGGAAAGGCGAGCAGTCCAAACAGCTGGGCAAACATTGCTTCGGGATACCTCGAAAAAGGGAAGACGGCGAGATCTTTTGAATGTATGAAGGCGGCCCTCGCATTACGAGTGGATAACAAGGGATGGAAACCGAACCATCGGGTCGTCGGAGACATTTTGTGTTGGCTTGGTGATGAAGGCAGTGCTGAAGATGTAGAAGCTTTCGCTACCTCATTGAGAAGTGCCATTCCGGCAAATAGAGAAATTTATCACGCATTGCTGAAGGCAAATGTTAGAAGTGGGAGAGACGTTGGAGGAATTTTGTACTGCATGAAAACTGATAAAATTGATGAAGATGAAGATACAAAGAAAATTCTGGCTTTGGGAAGGAGCATATAAATTTGAGAGAATCATTTTTTGTAAAGCTCATTGTTGATGCAATTAAATGATGTACTTTTGTTTGTTTCAATGAAATTTTACTGATCTTAATACTATTTGTAATTTCATTATCTTGAGTTAACCAAGTATTTTTTTTGAGATTAATATAGCAATGCATTATAAAAAAAATAAAAAAATACTACATACTATCTCCGCACAATTGTACAGCGTTACAACTAATTGACTAGACATAAAATATAATGCTAGAGTTTAAATTGGATTAGGAAGTATTTTTATTTTATGAGTTGGGATTGGATTAGGAAATATTTTATGAGTAGGATTAGGAAAATTAATCACAGTAATAATATCAAAGATTTGACTATAACAATATAGGATATAAAGTTAAAGTCCTAATTGAATTAGAAAATGTTTTCCAAATTGAATTAGGATATTCAAATACTAATAATATCAAGGGCCCCATTAGTGTGTGTGTATAAGTAACGTTACATTCCCTAACTAGTTTGTCGAGACAAAAAAAACAAAACAATATTTTTTTTTTCTGATTGAGGAACAGCAAAGAAGAATGCAAGCAGAAGATAATCTTGAGATCAAAGCCATGAAAGCTATGGGAGCTATGGAGGAAGGTGATGCACTATTTGGCTCTGGTGCGGAAGTGAACCTCGATTCACAGGTTTACGGGTGGCTTGATAAGTATCGACCAAGAAAACCCAAATATTTCAACCGTGTTCACGCAGGATATGAATGGAACAAGTATAATCGCACGCACTATGATCATGATAAGCCACCCCCAAAGACTGTGCAAGGATATAAGTTCAATATCTTCTATCCGGACCTCGTTGACAAGACAAACGCTCCAACTTATACCATTGAGAAAGACGGGAACAACGATGAGACTTGCATTATACGGTTTCATGCTGGACCACCTTACGAAGATATTGCATTCCGAATTGTCAACAAAGAATGGGAATACTCTCAAAAGAAGGGTTTGAAGTGCACATTCGAACGAGGAATTTTACATGTTTACTTCAACTTCAAGCGCTACCAATACCGCAAGTGATTCCTTTTAAAATTACATGTTTACTTTTCCTTTTAAAATTAGAGGTGAACTTCAACTTCAAACGCTACGACATATTATAGTACTTGTAATTTCATTATTCTGAGTTAACCAAGTTATTTTATTAAGATTAATATAAAATATAATTTTTAATTCCTTTTAAAATTAAAATTGTCAATAAGATATTTTTACTATCTATTCATTTAAAATAATCTCAATTCATTTATAAATGTAAAATAACAATAAAAACAGCTAAGCATCAACTCACCAGCGCTACCAAGAAATAATAACATCGATATTGCATGAAATATCCCAAATTAAGCTTTCATCAAAATTGCAGTGTTAGAAAATTCTGTTCATAATTGAACTGTCCCTCAGCAGAGCAGCCACAGATGGGAAAAGGAAATGTAGACAATTCATATAAGAAACTATATCAAGGTATCAGATGATAAATTGAGAATAACATCCGAACTCGACATCCAAAGACGACACTGACACCACCCGAAAAAGAATTATAATAATAACTGTTGTCTGGCATTGCTAAATTTTACCAGAACCATGTCAACCTACTCCGATAGGGTAGATTTCAGCTCTCCGTTGTTTTTCAGCTCCATTATAATATCGCAACCTCCTATAAGCTCACCCTTGGAATAAAGCTGGGGAAATGTAGGCCAATTTGAGAAGTCCTTCAGCCCCTGCCTCACTTCTGCATCGCTTAAAATATCGAAGGACCCAAAACTTACACCGTCCTCCTGAAGGGCGTTAACAACTTTGGAACTGAAACCACATTTCGGAGCATCAGGGGAACCTTTCATGAAAAGCATTACTGGTGAAGACGTGATCAAACTCCTGAGACGATCTTGAAGAGTTTCTTTTGGAGAAATCCCTTTCTCAACCAAAACCCTTTTGAGCTCTCCGCTTTTCTGCATCTCCAACACGATGTCTGATCCACCGATCAGTTCACCTTTAATATACAGTTGCGGGTAACTAGACCAATTTGAATGAACTTTCAGGCCCTGACGTACTTCATCATCTGAGAGAATATCGAAACTCTCAAAATTCACATTTTCTTCACGAAGGATATCAACTACCTTTCTACTGAAACCACATTTGGGCTCATCGGGTTTTCCCTTCATGAACAGCATAACTGCGCTTGAATTGATTAAGCTTTCTAGACGAGAAGTTAGGTTGACATTCACACCAGTGGATTCCGATATGCCTCCCTTCCCACTTCCTCCTTCACTAACTTCCACCTTCTTGGAACCGTTAGTATCAACTCCGTTATCTCTAAGAACTTCTGTTAGCTCACCACTTTCATGCATTGCAATTGCTATGTCACATCCACCAAGAAGCTCTCCTTTGCAATAGATTTGAGGAAAAGTTGGCCAGTTAGAGAACTTCTTCAACCCCTCTCTTACCTCATTATCAGATAAAATGTCAAAACTTCCAAACTTTACATTTTCATTCTTCAAAATATCAACGACTTTCTGGCTAAATCCACACTCAGGTGCTTCAGGACTTCCTTTCATAAATAGCATGACTGGATGGGAATTAATCAGTTGCTGCAATCGCTTTTCTAATGCATCGTGGCTGGGTTGGACTTTGCTTGACACTGGTGTTGGGCCATTTTCTTTTGCCAACTCTTTGATTGTTTCAAGAACACTGGCTCCAGCTGCCATTCCAAGGCTAGCAGGAGCAGCAGATTCACCAGAACTGACAGAACCAGCAACCTTAGCTACTTTGTTGGCCAAACTGGATGGATCTGCGCCTTCCAATGAGTCAACTTTCTTGCCATCCTGATGAAAATGATGCATTTCATGAAACATTAGCACCAATTAGGAAGAAAGTATCTCAAGGGAAAAAGAACAGCTAATACATCAAACTGAAACCTTCAGTTCATTTCTATTTGTTAAAAATACAAAATGAATATTAAAAAAACAGCTATTGTTGTTAGAAATGCTTGTGTTAATAGCTGTAGAAACCAATTATTCATGCTAAGCGACATGCATTAAGTAATAGACACCCCAAGTAATTCATTACCAATTCCTAGCTTCAATTGTATTCAGAAAATATGACATCATCTTTTGCATGGTAAATAAGCAGCCAAAATCAAATTCAGACAACAGAGAGAGACAATGATGAATTTATTGCAATTCCAGTTTTCAAGCTGGGAGAGGAAAACCCTACTTAACAGGATTACTTGTTCAGCATTTCTCATGTCATGCCCATCACCTCTAAGGGAAAAAAAAATCCCTTTGTAGGCAGTAACATCTGGATGAATCAAATAATTCCAATTAGCACAGCTTTTAAAACTGATCCATAGTTGCAATTCTTCTTTAATACACCATAAGGACTTCAGAGTGAAGGTATACACGAATACTGACTTCTGAGTACATCGACCACTTGGGTATAATGTTCAAAACTTCAAATAATTTCTTGGCAAACCAGTTTCAACATTTTGACAAAAACTGCGCAAAACCATGGCTTACTTATCACATATATTTTTGTCCGTTGGATCAAGACTTCCTACATGGCATTTCTTCATTTGACATCATTGGACTACGAGGTGACAGATGGTGTTTGTGACTAAAGGAATTGCAGAATCGGCATTAATTCGTTAGTGTTTTCTATTATGTTTCTACTGCTATCTTTGTTGTATTAGCTAAGCTTGTATTAGCAAAAACTCAGTTAGTTACATTAGCTAGTATAAAGAAGTGTTTTGTATCTTAACTTTCTTCTTAATGAAAATACAACTTCACTTTGTTCAATATCACCCATGCAATTTCCACAATCCGATAAATAAATAAGCCATCGACACAAAATCCACAAAATCCCTAGCTCGCAGAATACCGGGAAAAAAAACTCTTTCTTTATAAGTATCTTATCTAATCCATCAAACAACAACCATCATCAAATTGTAGATTTAATAATATCACTTAAACTGCATAGAATTGTAAAAAATAACTCAAAATTTCCACTGCTTCATAAAATAAATGATAAAACTCATCAGTAACAAAATCAGTAAAGCTCAATAGTAATACCTTAAAGAAGACAAAGAAAGGCACAGCAGAAACAGAAAACTCCTCAGATATTTCTGCTTGTTCCTCAGCCTCAACCTATAATAAACAAATAAATTAAAAACAACCAATCACTATTTAATAGCAATAGTAACATAAAATAAAGATAAGTAAAATAAATAAATAAAGAGGGAGAACCCTGAGAAAGTGCGCGTGGGGGAAATCCGTGGAGAGGTGAGAGAAGACTTGGTCCATATGCTTAGAAGCGTCGCACCATGACGCCCAGAAGTGAAGGATTACCGGAGCGCCGCCGTTGTTCAGAGTATCTAATTCCGCCTTAGACTTCAAGTCCTTCACTGAACCACCGCCACCGGCCATGTTTTTTTTACTCTTGTTGTTGATATTCGCTCTGTTTTATGCTAATATAAAGAAAATAGAATCTGAATTCCTCTTTCTGATTTTGTAATTCTTATTCACTATATAATGAGCAAAGGATCAATTCGGTTCCTCATTTTGTGATTTAGAGTCAAATAACTCATTTTCAGTCACTTTGATCAATTAAGAATAAATTTTGGATCAATTAAGGACAGAATAGTATAATACAAAAAATTTTAAGGACCAAAATGATTTGATTTTATCCTTCGTTGACCTAAACATAGGGAAGGTTATTCTTAATTGATTTGAAATAGAAAATATCGTCTTAATTGATTAAAATGGCTGAAAGTGAATTGTTTGATTCCGAGTCACAAGTTTAAGGACTGGATTTACCTTTACTCCTTCTATAATTGATGTTGAGGAATGAGATTCTTTTAATTAAAATGGGATAGGGGAGATTTATTTTATATCACTATCATTTGTCTATATCTATTCCTTTTATTTGATCAAATTCTGCTCTAAATTATATTTTATTTACAGTTCATTTGATATAAACATAACAAATTCCATAAAAAAATTAAAAATATGATTATTAAATAAATTAAACATAAATATATTCGTTTACAAGTAAAATTTATTTGAGCCAAATACATCAAATAGAACAACAGAATCTGTATGCATGATTTTTATAATTTTCCTTCATTTGTTGTACACAACAAAGGTACTTTTTTTGTTCTTTTTTAAACTATACTACTACAAATAAATAGCACCACTTTTTCTTTAAAAGCATAATTTATAACAGAGAAATTTCTAGAGACTAAAATTGAAACAGACCATGCCTTGACATTTAAGTATCGTCTCGAGTTTCCAGTGAGACAGGAAAACATCCAAAAAATTAACAGGCTTTGACTCAGCATTACTGAATTTTTCAGAACACTAAAAACTCCAGAAATTGCAAAACTTATCACCTTCTCATGCACTGCCTCACTTCCCACATCTTTACTCTGTCAAAATCGACCTTCAAGGCACCGCGGAATCTCCATTGCCAGACTATCGTTTAGCAAAACTTAAACCTTTTCGGTTGATATTATCCAGACGAATTAATATCGTTCCGGAGATCCCTCCTTCAGTCCACTCAATCGATTCCTTCTCTAAAAGCTTCTTAACCTATAATATAATTTCAAGTCAAGAATAAAAACACAGCCAACATTAAGCTTCTCTATAAACCAGAAGTATTTCAATATCTCATAGAAAACGCAGGTCTAATCAATCAGTAAAACTTACAAATCTTCTGCGTGCCCCTTTTGACGTATCTTCGTCATCCGTCTCAATGATGACCTTCAGGTGCTTAATCGCTGACACAAATAAGTGATTCGGATCATGATATGTTATTTGATGTGGCTCAAAAAAATAAATTAAATAACAAGACAATTTGGGCATACCTGCTATGCCTGCAAGTGAAGAAAGATGACACTTCAAAAGGCGCATTGCTTCCTTAGCCCCGTGGTCATGAACGTCAAGCACTAATTCATCTCGTGTGTCTCCATTCCTGCAGACGAAAGGGATAAATTAAAAATAAACTTTACAAATGAAAAATGAAATTAAAAAGCAGTCTGATCAGAAACGCACAACTATAAATGAAAATGACTAACTTGGTTTCGAAAATTTTCTGACTGGACTCTTGATCTGCTTCACGAGCCTTTTCGTGAAAGAAATGTCCCTGCACAGCAATAGCATAACACTAAAATCATTAAACCGTAGAATGGGGAAATTTCAAACTCCACAAGGATTCAAGTGTTATCATGTCTACGATTCCTTGCTTAGATGTCAACTGCATGATACTTCCATTTGAACTTTTTAAAGTTGCAACTATAATAATACTCTTTGCACCTTGACAATTTAGCAGCCAACAGGCACAATTTAGTTTTCATCTCAAGGTTTGCTCACATTACTGACAGATAAAAGCAAGTAAGGCTCACCTCATCCATAAGTTTGTTTGCTCGATCATGATCTCCCTGTCCAAATGCTTCAACAGCCTGACAAGACAAAAATGATTTTATTTCATCGTGTCTAAAATAAGTTAAACAAAAAAAACAAATAGCAATTAACACAGAGAATTGCAGATGAGGTATAAGTATATATGGGTACAAAAGGAGCATCAGGCCCTTAAACTCTGTTCTGAACGTAAATGTAGAGAAAAGTCCTATTAATTAGTAAGATTGAGCATGCCACAAGATTCGATACCTTTATTATAGTGATGGAAATATATGTATACATCTAATGATAATTTAGGAGGAGATAATGGAACAAGCAACCTACAGACTTATAATATTCTTTCATTGTAACCCGATATTCTTTCACAGCTTTGCGAAGCTTCTGGTAATTATCTTCTTCATCTTCATCTGCCATTGACAATAAACTACACTACTCAAAGCAAAGAAAAAGTTGATAAATTGAATCATACAGTATAAAAAATGACAAAAAAGACGGGAAGGTCCTCAAAAACTAGATATGGTTGATGAAGCTTCTAATAACATGGGAAACTACATACTGTTGTCATTGTCTTGTTTTAATTCAACTGCATTAGATTTTCGTTGTCTTATATAGTCTCTTGGAGGTTCAACCACTAGTTCTCCTAATGCTGTAGATCTCTTTGCGGCCCTTGCTTTTCTTCTAGCTAGCCCTTCAGCTCTATCAGTAGAATTAAATAATGCAACTAACACTTCCTTTTGGAGATCATTTTTCTCCCGTTCTTCCCGTTTTCTCTCAGTTATATTTGAAGTCCAGTTTCCACTATGAATAAAATTAAGCAACATAATCAAATAGATTATAAAGACAAACTGTATTATGATCCTGAAAAATCATCAAAATAAGCTGCGCTATCCCTCCTTACAAGAATAACAGTTTGATAACAGAAACTCCATTGTCCTCCCCCTTCATATGAATTTAGGAATTAACAATAAATTGTTTGTAAATAGCATACCCTGCACAGGAGTTCAGCTGTGAAATTCCTTTTATGCATGTAGGTTTTTCAGAATTTGAATGTACGCCTGCAATCTATAAAAAGGAGCATTAATTCAGACAAAAAAAATGCATTCAGATGATACACTAATGATTAACGAGGAGTTATCATCGGAAAAGAAGGCAGTCAACATCTTTAAATGATGACAAGGTTGTATCTGCCTCAATATGAACCTTGACATTTTAATAAAAGTGGGTCTCACTAATGGAATTAGCTCTGTGCTTACCTTTTCAGTGGATTCAATAGGAAAGCTGTTCCCTTCATCTGAAGTCGCTGTTGACATATCCAACAGCTTTTCCACGCTCTGAATAGTCCAAGAAGGTCATAAGAAAAAGTTAGGAGCTCTCGATAATCAAATGAGAAGTCAAACTTCACAATGAAAGTGCGCATATCGTCAGGCTACTTAATTAAATACAATAATCCAAAAGGCATGTGTGTTAGTCAAAAATGTTCAAGCATCAACGCATTCGCTCACGTTACAATATCAAAGCACAAAAATCGCTGTATCAGAAAATAGCCATATCATGGGCATTTTCGTTTCTTACATTTTACAGATAATAAACCAACTCATATCATCTTTTTATATATGAAGCATGACCACATCCTGGTTAAGCTTTACCTGGGCTCAAACCCTTTTTGAGTCATGAATATTTAATTGTTTTTTCAAATTCTTTCATCTTAATCATGTGATTCTAGCTTCTCTAAGACATAGCCAAACATGCAGTCGTCGTATAGTTCCAAAATAACAGAAAAAAAGGATTATTAGAACAAAGGAAGGGAAAGTACAAAAACATTCATAACATATCAAGAACAATAGAATATTATGGGTTTGTTAAAAATATGAATACTTTTCAATTCTATTACAGAAAATGATGTTTGCCAACAGTTTTTAAGGCACATATAAGTAAACATAATTTGAACGTAATGACTGTTGGTAAGATCCTTCTTTGACTAGTTTGTGATGTTGCGAATAAAAAAGGGCATTTGTCAGACAATATAAATAAACCTTGATCACCAAAAAGTATGCTATACATACCTTCTGCATGTCGAAGCCACATTTATCTGCACGTCAAATGTAAAACCAGATCAGAAGTCTTACCACATAATCTAATTACTTGCAGAAACATGTTATAGTCCAGAACCAGAGATATTGCTTAAAAACAAAGATCCCATACTCCCACAAAACCAGTAAAAATAGGAAGGACTTACCGAGAATTTGATGAACTAAATCTCGTTCCAGTTGAAAGCCATCGCCCAGCATTCTGAAGATAAAATCTTCCATGTCCTTTTGCATATGCCCGTTCTTTGATGGATTCATTATAGGTTCCTCTCTCCATAATTCAGACATTGGAAATTCGTTTGCGTCCAATTTCACTGGTTTGGTTCCCATAAAATCACCATTTACTGCTGGCACAGGCCTCACATAATCTTTGCCAATAATACTTGAAACAGTGCCTCCTGACACAGGTCGCCATTTTTGCTTTGGAGCTCCGAACTTTCCATTTTCCTGACGTGTCTTTACATAAATTTCACCATATGATGGTTTAGCAGATTCTAGACCTCTTGCCTCTCCATTGGTTGCAAAAGCTGAAGAACTCGAAGTGCTTCCCTGCATATTACACAGGATTTCACCAGCCGAATCTGCATTTCTGTCTGCCTTGTAATAAGCAGAAGTTATATCTTCAAGAGAAAACGAGGCGAAGGCCTCAGACAAACCTTTTAATGCCTTTTCATCATTATCGTCATATTTCTGCTCCCAACCAAATGCTTCCATTATGATAGTTTTGAAACTAGAAAAGTACAAATAAAAGAGGACAGTTCAATAAGCAGTTCAAGATTTGAACTATGAAGTGTATGACATCAATTTTAAGTCCACAGAAACTGCTACAGAAGCAATAATGAAACCTACTTAACAAGATATTACACAAGAAGGGAAAAAAATTACATTATATGCTAATTGCATTGACAGTTTCATAGGGATGCTGCATAAAGACATGCTCGGCCGGTACAACTATGGACACTATTGTTACTGAAGGTTAATAGGCAACTGAATAGCAGTAAAGTCATAAACAAAGTAAAAAGAGCCATACTTGCTGGCGATGATACGCATCTAACCATAAAAATTTACAATTGATGCTTCACCGGTGTGCGTTTGCCTAAATTAATTCGATAACTCCAAAAATAAATATAGGGAAGCATATCATTTCTTTTTGGCACAACCACTTCCCAAGCACCATCTTTAACACAATGTACCTCAGAAAAACTATCCAAAATACCAGGAGAACCAAAAGGAAATGAAGATAACTGAAACCTATTTGCCTAATAAATAAATTAACGATGTACAGCAATTATCCATAATAGAGCTGTCCAACACTAGTCCTTAAAATTGAATACTAAAAATCGAACAAAAAATACATCAAATCAATCTCGGAATCCACAATTCAAGATTCATTCCGTCAATAGAAACATAACAAGCTAATACATTCAAGAAAACAGAACATAAGAACACCACTCCATGCCTAACCAGTTCACTATCAAAACTCCAGAAGTAAATTAATCATCAAGATCATCCATAATACAACATTAGTTCTTACAATTAAACCCTGAAAATCGAACAAAAAATACATCAAATCGATCTCAGAATCCACACAATTCAAGATTCATTCCGTCAATTGAAAACTACTCCATAAATTCAAGAAAACACAACAAAAGAATGCCGCTCCATGTCTGACCAGTTCAGTATCAAATCAATCAAGATTATCCTAAAAAATTCACATTAGGTTCAATCGAAACCGATTTCCAATCCGAATTCAAACTCCGGTACAAAAAATTCAAATTCCGGTACAAAAAATTCAAATTAAATTCAATTAAATACAATATACTATAACAGAAAGAAATGAAAAGAAGCTTACCAGAGAGCAGTAGTGGAGAGAGAATCGAGCGATTAAATTATACTACAAATACATAATATAAGTAGAAAAGAAATGAAAATTAAATGACTGCAGTGTCTAACTGAAAGTAGCAGCAGTGTGTTTTTTGTGCTATTTTTTCTATACTAATGAGAAAAAAAATTGAACTAAAAACAAGTTAAAAGTTAAAAAAAAAATTAACTCTTTTTTGGCGCTCAATTAGTTGTGCTTTGATTATGTTCTTTGTATTTAATTGGTTAACTGTGAGATTCCTCTGCAAGCTCCTTTTGGGGCCCGTGGAATAAAGTACAAAGTTACAAACCTCTTCACGAAGTTGTTTCATATTAGCAAATTACTCCCTCAACTTATACATATTTGTCAATTACTACTGTGTTAGATTAAATTTTAGGCAGAAGATACAAAAAAGCCCTCGAGTTTCTCTCAAAAGTATATATCAACCCTTTTATTTTATCTAGGCACAATTAAGCCCCCGTATTTTTAAAATTGAACAATTAAACCCTTATTATTTTAAAATTGAACAAATAAATCCTTTTAGTTTACTTTTGGGACCTCAAATTTTTGGTAATTATTTTAAATATTAAAATTATTTTTGAACTTTTTTCCTATATGATTATGAGAGACATGTAATCCATTAACGAGTGTTTCTAATGATGTTGTACATAACAATTTATTTTCAAGTTTGACAAAATATTGTACATAATTTCAAAATTTTGAGCTATATCTAACAAAATCAGATTTTATGAAATATATAAAATTGATAATTGAAGAGTGTTTAAAATTTAATGAAATATATTGTACATTTTATATTGTTTTTCCCATTTAAATTAGTTTTCCATAGTCTCTTAACCAATCTTGACATTAAATTACAACTTCAGATATTTAAAAGTTAAAGAATTTTTCAAACGATTTGAAGAATGAACAGCCAAAACATATTTTGCAATAAAACTGAAGATTGAAAGTCTAATAGAATCAACTTTTCACTAAGCCATACTATCAAATCATAAGTAAATCTTTTTACAAATTCATCTAAATAATAATAAAAAAATTAAGTACACTCAGTCCACCACATCATCCGTACACTAACCCTATCATATTATGACACATTATTTAAGTAGTAGGACTATCAAATAATTCATCTTTTTGCTCACTTCCATTATACCATCAATCTCATTATATTGTGATTGATTTGAAAATTTAATCATATTCTCTGCGCTATCATATACTCTTCGGTCAACGCTTTCATGGATGTATCAAATCATTAACAATATAAGAGATTATAATTTATTTACATAAAGATAAAACTACATAGATTTATTTAAACTAAAAATGTATAAATATATTAAAATAGAAATATTTATTTAATTTAAATTATTTTGATGCTGAAAAAGTTACTATTTAATTATAATAAACAAATATTTTTCAATAAATATAATTCAAATCATGAGTGCTGTCGGTAGATATTTTTTATAATTATAATTTAGTTGTTAGTAGATATAAATTATAATTAATTTAATATGCATGAAAATTAAGTACATATTTTATTTGAAATTATATTTTAAAGAAATAATATAGTTTTGAAGTTATCAAAATAATATTAATATTGTGAGTAGCACAATATAATTTATCAAATATCTTTCTCTTATAATATTGCAAATTCATAATTTAATAATTAATTTGAAAAGAAGATTCTATGATTTAAAAATAATATTATAGCATAATTCTAATTTGTTATTGAATCATATAAATAATAAATAGCAAGTTACAAAATAGAATGAGATATTGGGCTACTGCAACGATAATTAGTAATGTAATCCTCATGCAAGCACCATGACTCCAGATTCCAAGTAGATACCACTGCATAAAACAATCCTCTTTTGAGGCTCCATTACAGGCAAAACAAAAAACCCGTTTCACAAGGACCATGCACCTCACACTATATAACTCAGTCTCTGCATGTTTGGAGCCATAAAGAGCATGAAAACTATCCAGAAAATGGACATAGTAAAATGGGTTCACGTGGTGTTCTTATTTACATTAAATTTGGGACTGAGTTCTGGTCACAGAATCCTATCTGAGAAGGATCAAGGAGTTTATGAACCTGATAATTTTGGCTTCCAACTTGGAGGAACATGGTCAGTTCCCTTTCTAGGCAATATAGGTGGTTCCCTTGGTTTTGGTTCTGATAGTAGCGGCAATTTTGTTCCACAATTTGGATTCAGTGGAGGTGGTAGCACTGGAGGCTCTGATGGTCAGCCTGGATTCAGTTTAGGTGGAAGTGGTTCTTTTGGAGAAGGTGTTGATGGTCAGCCTGGATTCAGTTTAGGTGGAAGTGGTAGTTTTGGAGGAGGTAATGATGGCCATTCGGGGTTTAATTTGGGTGGAAGTGGTAGTTTTGCAGGAGGTAATGATGGCCGTTCGGGATTTAGTTTGGGTGGTAGTGGTAGTTTTGCAGGAGGTAATGATGGTCGTTCTGGATTTAATTTGGGTGGTAGTGGTAGTTTTGGAGGAGGTAATGATGGCCGTTCTGGATTTAATTGGGGTGGAAGTGGTAGTTTTGGAAATGGACATCCTGGATTTAATTTGGGTGGTGGTGGTTTTGGAGGAGGTGCTAATGGCAATCCAGGTTTTGGTGGTGGTGGTGGTGGTTTTAGTCTTGGTACAGGAGGAGGAAGCAGTGGTGGGTTTGAAAGTGCTAATATTGGATCTAGTGGCTGCAATTGTGAATCCCGCAGGAGTGATGGAATGTTTATCCCTGCTGATGATGGAAGTGATTCTGGTGGAGGTACCAGTACCAATACTTGGTTGGGCAAAGGGCCTAATTTAGGAAATGATGGTAGAGATGGTGACAATAATGACCAGAAAAATATTAAAATAGTCGAGTCGCTTACTTGCAGACCGATAAATTGTCCAGAACATGGTGATTGTGGAGGATCTGGTGGCCTTCAATACTGGTGCGACGTGCCAGGATTTGGTGTTTACCCCTTCGCTTGTCCTGGTGGTCTAGACAAGCTTGGTAGGAGCTCACAATGTATACCACTGGCGTGCCCACCTAGCGCCGCTTGTCAATATGGATATCTCGGCCCTCATAGTCTCTTTTGGATAAATGATCACAGCAGCCTAGAGAATGGAGCTGGAAAATCCCAAAAAGAAAACAAAAATCATGATGCAGGCCACAACTAATCAGCATCATCATTTATATTATGCACAGTTTACGTGTATGCTGTGAGATATAAGCTAGACATCATAACATACAATGTATTTCAATACATGAGGCCGTTCTGAGTTCTAGTGTATGTTATTATCGGTGTGAGATATAAAAGTTTGGCATCATAAAATACAGTATATGTCATTACCGGTGGATTTTGGTCTGAATATGCACGGAGCATGCATGTGATCTGTGGTATATTCAGCGAAGGTCGTTATTTCTGAAAATCTTATACCCAAAATTATGATCTTCCATATATTAAATGATTAGTATGTAATTTAATGAAGGGATGTTGTAAACACAGCCATACTAGTCAGCACTTTTGTGGTGACAGTCGAAAGAAAAAGAACAAACTCTGATAAGTTGATAACAATTCTTGAAAAATGTTTATTCAAATAATGGGAAATGGGAAAATATATATATCCATAGGAAACTATAGAACTGAAAATGTCAGAAAGGAATGAAAGAATAGACAGTTTAACTTACCAGAACATGAAATTACTTGATATAAGCAACTGTACAGCCAAAATTCATTGGACTTTCAGCTTCAAACATGACCACGCGTGGATGCTTTCCTAGTATCTCCAGTGCACGTTGCTTAACCGCTCCAGTACCCATTCCATGTACAATAAAGATTACAGAATCAGGCTCTCTTGCAGATATGGCCATATCGAGCTGCAGAGCAGCTTCCTCCACCCGCATACCACGTAGATCCACGGTATTTTTTGTTGTCTGGATCCTAGGACCATAAGAGACCTCACCTTTGTTAGCCTCTGACTGGATCTGCTGTCCCTGCAATATGGAGTTATGGGCTGATATCAGCCGATAAAAATTTATTTGACTTTGCTTTTAAGAGTCGAAGCCAACCACTGGCTAAAAAGGCAAGAACACATCTCACAGTGGACAAAATAACATAGAGTCAACATTCAAGTAAACCTTCATACTATAGTAAAAGTATAGCTCAAGCTTTCTAAATCCAAAACCACGAGCCAATGTAAATCTACAACTAGTAAGCGTAGCTATGTAAGTTGAGATAGCTCTTGCACTTGGGAAACTCAAAAAAACTGCAAAAACGAAAGCACTTATGTGTCTTAATTTAGCAAAAGATCACATATTTCTGGTGTTTTGGCAATAAGCTTGAGAAAATGCAAACAAAAGAGAGATAAAAATTTCTAGCATGTATGATGTATCAAACAGTTGGCTTTCCCAAAACAATGCACTGTACGCACCTGTCTTACCTGTCTTTTTAATCGTGGGACTGAATTAGTTGCATCTCTCCTTTTGTTACCTTTAAGGGATCTAATATCACTTTTTTTCACACGAACTCTAATTTTACCATATTGGACTAAGATTGTCTCATCATTTCCTGGTGCTTCAACTACAGTAGCTACCTTATTCCCCAACCTCGTCAAGTAAACTTTCTCTCCTAACTGTGGTGTGTATGAACTAAAATCTGCTTCACTGGCTGCTAGACGGTCAGGAGGAAAGCGAGCTTCCAGAATGGATGCGATTGTGGACTCTGACTTCCTGATCAAAGGGTAAAATTGTTCTGGACTGGCTTTTCTAAGTTCATTCTCGAAGTTATGTACCACAGTTTCTATCTGAAACTTTGTAGCTTTTAGTTCCTGTTGTACCTGTTGAGTTTCTTTTGCCATGAGTGCCGGGACACGTCTATCAAGATCTTCTGCCTCGGCTTGAATCTTTATCAATTAGATCATGGAGAAAACAGAGAAAAGGAAAACAAGGAGGCAAAATCAGTAATTAGTAGAAGTAAATTGACTTGAGAATGACATATATGTTTCTATTTTTATTTGTTCAATAATAGCAACCAATTCATATTTCTCAAGATCTTAAGAACCTATCTAGGGAACCATATCAAAATCCACCTTAACAACCCTGAGATGCAACTTCTAAAATATGTTCAACCATGTAAAAAAGCTGACCTAAACAATACTATGGAAAAATATAATCAGCACTGACTATGTACATTAATGAGGCATACAAAAGACAGGATAGATTAATAAAAAAAAAAAACAGGATAGAGATTGCCCAAGCATTGGTTGAATAATACCAATATTGTTTTGTTTAATATCGAGCATGGCAGGTTTAGCATTTCATTCTTGACATTGCTCGGGACTTGGCAAAAGCAGAAGTTAAATTAACAAAGATCTTGACTTAAGGCACAAAAAAGAGTAGACAATGAGGAGACTATTGTCATGCTAGGCTAGAATTGCTAAGCTACCTCATAGTAGAGCTCCATGATTTCTGCATATACCAATGCAGCTTCTCTGGCCTGAGCTTCCAATCTGTTTCTTTCATCCATTAGGGATTGATACAGAAACCCTTTCCGCTGCTTTTCCTTTTCAGGCATTAACTTCTCCACCCATTTTTGCGCATGTTCGATTATGTTACTATCAAATCCAATTGACCTAGCTATGCTTAATGCATTAGAATTACCAGTCCTTCCCCAAAGAACCTGATATGTAGGTTGTAGAGTTTCAAGAGAAAATTCCATGGCAGCATTTTCGAATCGACTATCGCTATCTTTCAGGTGACTTAAATCAGCATAATGTGTTGTAACTACAGCTAAGTTAACACGATCTCTAATATACTGTAAGATACTGGTTGAAAGTGCCACGCCTTCAGAAGGATCAGTTCCACTGCAAATTTCGTCAATGAGGACAAGAGACTCTTTTGAAGTCACTTCCAAGATCTTACAAATGCGCGATATGTGCCCACTAAAAGTGGATAGACTTTGTTCCAGAGACTTCAATTAAATAAAACAAGAGTTAGAATCAATGAAGTAGACCTAAATATTGAACTGGGAAAATATAAGGGAAAAATGTTACCTGATGATCTCCAATCTCTGCTAAAACAACATCAAACCATGGAATCTTTGGGGTGTTCCTTGCAGGCAAAAATAAGCCAGCTTTTGACATAAGAGATGCTATGCCCAGTGTTTTCATAGACGCAGTTTTCCCTCCAGTATTAGGCCCCGATATTACAACTACTCTGGTTCCACATTCCACTTTAATGTTTATCGGCACTGGAAATTCAGATAAACTTTGTGACAAGCTTTGAGTACCCAATACCTCACCTTCATCGTCTAATTCAGCTCGGTTTCCAGAGTTGGACCCAAGTACATCAGACAAATTTTGTTGAGATGACCCAACGAGTAATGGATGTCGTATACCTTCAATATCTATTGATAAGGTATTATAATCTGCCTTACTGAAAGGTTTATCTTCATAACCCTCTGATGTAAATGTTGGACAAACTCCATTTACCTGTTGAGCATAAGCAGCTCTAGCCAAAGCAAGATCAACTTCTAAAAATGCATCCAATAAATGCTTTATGTCTCTCTCTGATTCTGCTATTTCAGAAGTAAGCAGACTCAAAATTGCAATTTCCTCAGCTCTCTCAGAGTTGGACAGCATGACTTCAAGGTTATTCAACTCCATTGCCTCACCAGGCTCCATAAAATATGTTAAACCAGAACCACTAACATCTAGAATTACACCATCCGGAATCAAAAATCTATAAGTAGCCCTGACTGCAACACACAACCTAGAACGACGTTTAGTTACAAAAGGCCTGTCAATACCTCCGGCCTGAAAAATTCGAGTTGATATCCCCTTCAACAAGTTTTCTAAAGTCTCCATGTTTTTCTTCTTTTCGGACCTAATAATCCCCAAATCTTCACTAGCTCTATCTAGAATTATCGAAAGATTGCAGTCTATGCAAAATCCTATTTTCTGTTCCAACTCTACTTGTAAATTGCAGCTCTCCAGTATTTCAAGAAGAGGATAATACCTATCAAGATAAAACAAGATAGAAGTCATAGTAACAACTCTTAGAACTCAATGCTAGCATTTTCAGCCTCAGGGTTTCCTAGATATAGAAAAGGCACTTAGCTGTGAATTTTTGCAACAATACCTTAAAAATCAAGTTTTTTTAGGATATCTAAAGAATGCATCAATTTCATTATCATTTCTGCATCTCTTCCTTACATATTTAAGCTTATTTCTTCTTTTGGGTTGACAACGACTTGCTCCCCCGAGCCGAAGCCCGGGATAACCGTCAAACTCCGAAATGTGGACCCCACGCAAACCCACATACCTAGCAATTCCAGTCTATAATGGCCAGCAGCCTAATCACAACTGCTCCATTTAGTGGAAAGGGCATAGCCGGGTTTTAACACGCGACTATGGCGATGGCTGTGTTTTAGACCACTAGACCAAACCCGTGCAGGCCATATTTCAGCTTACTAATTTCATAATTCCAAAGATTTAATCAAATTTTAAGATTAAGTCGGTAAAACCTATTCACTAATAAAATGATCAATAACAAGAAAAATGTATACCTCGTTGAACAATCTCCACCGTCTTTTAATCTTTCCAGAACTGCCCTTGCAGCTCTTAACGTTCTCCTCACAGCACACAGCTGGTTAACAGTAAGCAAAAACCCCGAAACCGCAGAATTCACAATCTCCGTTATATCCTCAATTCCCGAAAGATCCAACCGTCCAGATTCCATCACGGCTAAACCAGCACTGGTCTGGTTCAGTAACTCCCGGCTCTCCCGGACGCTTTTTCCGATGGGAATGTTTGCGTTTCTGGCGGTTGATTGGCCCATTGAAGTCGACGTAAATACAGAGAGCCGTTCGCAGAGAGCGCTCCATTCTAGGGCTTTTAGGGTTTCTGATTGGAGAGAATTGGAGAGAGCGAGTTGAGGCGAGTGTGAGTCGGACGAGTTGGGGAGAGAGAATATTGGTTTTAGAGTGGTGAAGGGTTTTGATGAGGAGAATACACGTGGAGAATTTTTTATAGAGATGAAGTGGTTACAGAGTTCCATTTAATGGAATCTTATCCGTTTCTCAGTTATCAACTGAAAAGTTACAGGGCCGTTGATGAAGACGATGACGTGGAATTCTCTTCTTATATTAAGGCTTTTTGTCAACCTTTTGGGCTGGGCTTATTAACTTCGGTTCCGAATGAGGGCCCAAATGACTATTTGATGAATTGCCTAATTATACATTAGACTAACAATTTAAATACAAACTACTTATAAATAAAATTTGATTTGAATTTTCTCTCTCAAATAGAAAATCTTAGCCGCCAAGAGTTTTTCTTTTGTTTTTCGCTTCAACTGCCGTCAATAGTTTATTTTTATCGTTGGCGGTAGCCATTTTCTCTTTTGCTTTAAAATAAAATAAATGACGACTTCTTTTCATCTTTTTAATATTTATTGGTAAATCTATCAATGAAACGCATCAATTTCAGTAAACATATAAATCAAGAATCAAAGATAGATCAAGACCTTTCAAGATTGAAGATGAAATCGTTATAGGTTATATTACAACGATTGTCTTTCTTTACGAAAGTTATTCTTTCTCTATGAAAAATTTATTTGTTTTGTTATGAAGAGTTTGTGAGTTTTCTGTTAGACAAAGAAGAATTGAATCTATGATAAAGCAATTATGTAATTTTGATTTTATTTTGTAAAGCGATCTGCGAATCAAGGTTTACATCTTGTTTCATGTCAAGTCATTAGAAACGGTTATATTCTTTTTAAATTCTTATACTTGTAACTGCTCATTATTATTAATGAAAGATCATTCGATTGCCAAAAAATAAATACAAACTACTTTTCTTTTACAAAAAGAACGGACATATGCTCGGTTAATTTGATTATTTCATTTTTTTACGTATCATAATATATTTGATCATAAATATTGTTAGATTAGTAATTATTTTATTTTCATCTGGTCAAAATAATTGTTGGTAAAATTTATTATATAGGATGCTTTAATAAATGATTTAGATTTTATAGGAATATCACAAAATATATATTCATTTTTATGGCTGTTTTTATGATTATTTTATTGTAATTTACTTTATTTATTTATTTATCGGAAGAAAATTGGTATAAATCTTCCTATAGTGGTCAATAAAAAAATTAAAATACCTTTTACAAACAAATCATAGATTAATAATTGATGGCTAATATTTGATTTTGATTAATATTTGACTTATTTAATTTAAAGTTACCGAAATTTTAGAACACATATGAAGAAGCTGTTAATACAGTGTTTTTTCATCTTTAAAGGAGCGTACAATTCATATCACTTACTCATTGTGATGAGGAGTTGTTAGTAAATACTTTCACTTCATTTATTGAAGTGTAGCTTACGAAAAAAAAACTTAACAATGTTATTAGGTGAACGACATCTACAATGACCATAAAATAACCCGCTTTCGACTACACTATATTTAGGGGTGTTAAAACGGATTGGTGGGTCGTGTTCGTGTCGTGTCGACCCACTTAGTTGACACAATTATGGTCAACACGAATGCGACCCATTTGACTAATAGTGTCAAAATCTTCAACCCTAACATGACACGTATTTAAACGAGTGACATTACACAACACGATTAATACATTAAGATAAACGGGTAACACGATTAACACAATTACACGACACATTTACCTTTTGAAAATATTTAAATCATATAAATATTATTTTAACCTCAATTTTATCATTTAATACTCGAATTATAAACTTTAATACAATTAATTTTATTTATATATAAATATAATTAGATTTAATAATTTAATAACTTTATTTTTAATTTTATAACTACTTTGTTTCTATGTTATTATAAAAAATATAATTTGTAAACGGGTTAGGCGGGTTGGCAAGTCAACCCATAACACGATCCATTTATTTTGTGTCATAAATGGGTTGACACGTTTTCGACACGAACCCGCTAAGCCCCGGATTCGCCAAATTTACGTGTTAGGCGAATTGTGGTAGCGTGTTATCGTGTCATGATCCATTTTGATACCCGTGACTACACTATTTAAACGTCTATGAAGAAATGGCACCACACTCAACAATAATAATAAAAAGAATCCAACGTATAGCTAGTAATTATGCTATTTTGTATTTTTTTTTAACTTGAATTTTTATATAGAAACCACAAGTTTACGATGTGATCTGAACTAACAACTTAGCACTTATCTTTTGAAAATTACATTAGAATGATTGTGATAAGTGATACATTAATGAACTATATACATCCAAGACAAGACATGGGGTGCTAGAGATTGCTTATGAGAAGAACATAGCTGGTTTGATTGAACCGAGAGTCGAAAGAGTTTGATTTAAACCTAGATATCAATAAAAATAGAAGAATTAGAGAGCTAGATAATTCAAATATTAACACCATAGCTGCGGAATTAGACTCCAAATTTACCTTAACGCTTACATTTCCAGCTCGTCCATTTACTTGGCTAATATAGGAGAACCACAAGCAGCAGGAGCATGTCTTCCCTCTTTGTAAACAAGGTTTCCTCTAACAAAAGTTGCCAAAACTTTTCCATAAAGTTTGGTTCCCATGTAGGCTGAGATACTCTGTAATTTAAAGACATTCATTCCAACAGTCAGTACTAGTCAACGCTAGCTAGTACTCAGGAGTCAGGGGTATGCAAATTAAGTATCAAACCGAGAAAGCGAATCGAACTAATAAATCTGGTTCAGTCTGATATTATAAAATAATAATAATTTTATAATTAGATTTGGTTCGGTTTGAAAAGTAAAAAAAAAAGTAGTTCGCTCTTGGTTCAAACTGAGCTGAACCGAAAAACAAACCAACCTGACTGATTTTATTTGGTTTAGTCTATTTTATTCTTTGAAAAGTCAGTTTGATTTAATTTTTAAAAATAAAATTTTGGTTCGGTTTGGTTTGAATCTAATGCACACCCCCCACAGCAGTAGTTAATACTCAATAGTAACTAATGCAGACTTCCTCAGAAACCATTCACATTCAAGTATCATTAATCATAAAAAAGAGTTCAGAATATTGGTAAAATTTCACTTGAAGATGCTCTAAAATAATGCATAGAAATTGAGGAACAAGACAATACATCTAGAGAAAGCAGAATTATCGAAGTTATCAGAAAGAATGGATTGGAAAGGTCAGAAGCCTTACAGGATGTTTTGTGTATATAGAAAGATCATCATTGAGATTGAACTCAAAATTTGGGTCCCATATGACGATATCTGCATGCTTTCCAGCTACAATGCCGCCCTGCAAAATGAAAATCGGCTTCAGTTGACAATAGTCATTTGCTAATCTAAGAGCAAGTACAGTTATATTTCTTCTTTACAGCATTTATTAATAATAAGAAAAGATAAGGGCAAGAAATTGCTTCACCTTTGATTCTTGTCCAGCAAGCTTAGCAGGCCTCTCACTCCACCACAATGCTAACTGCTCTAAAGTTACTCCATATTTTTGCCCGTATGTCCATGTCACAGGCAATAAAAACTGTGGAAGCTCTCAAAAGAATGTCTATAAGTCCTGAAACCAGTAGGACTATAGAAAACTTGCAAAAAAGTAGACTTTGCCCAAAGATAAAAAAAAATGGCAAAACCATGCTACTCTTACATGAATGCAAAGTCATAAATGTGGAATGTAGTTCTATTTGTGGCTTGGCTAGTGACTGCATGTGTATTTTAGATTCAGGCCTGAAGTGTCTGATAGACACGATACATTAACATGAAGGGACTTTAAGATATCATTGTCCCACAGACGATAAGGGTATCCTAATATTGCAAGGGCCGGAGAGGTATATCTATTCAGAGGCCAATCGAAGCAGCCCAGTTCACGTCTTAGTTCTCGTTTTTTACTTCATGTTTTTCTTTTAATTTTGCCCTATGAAAGTATCATATACAGAAGCAGAACATTAAATATTTTGTCTCACCTGAATGCCATTTCGGTTCAGTTGGATAAAAACATGACAGTCTTGAAATTCTAAATATAAAAATTGTGTGAAAACTAACATGCTAGAAGTTTACAAACTGGATGATATCTAAGTAGAAATTTGACATATATAGCTTTTTGCAGGGCAATTTGGCATATACGTATATAATAATTTAGAATTAACTGACCTGCAAAGATGATATGCCACCCCAAGCCCTCAAGAAGTTGCCTTCATTAAGGAGTTTAAGTTCTGGCATAGTTGGTGAATGATCAGAACTTAACATGTCGAGATCTCCTTCCTGTATTAGAATAGATATTAAAAAAATAAGGATAGGAAAATAAATGTATCATATGATTCAAATGCTTCCTATAACCATGCACACCAGCAGAGCCTTCCATAGTGCTTCTCTATTGGCTGCATCTCGAATAGGTGGAGCACATTTAAAACGAGTATCTCCGTCCTGAATCTCTTCTGCAGAAAAGGCTAGATAATGGGGGCATGTCTCAACACTCACACTGTCACCGTCGTTTTTTGCTTGCTATCAAAATAGAGAAGACATTATCTAAAACAGCATTTAGCTTCAGCCAAGGGCTAAGAAGTTCAGTTAAAACAACAGAAATAAAATGGGGTTTTTGACATTTTTGTGTCCCTAAGACACAAATATTCTGGTTTTGTGCCTCCCACCCACGCAGCCCGCCATATGAGATCAGCCCGCTATCTGAGATGGCGGGCTGGTAGCTAATTAGGATGATTAGCTTAATCACCCTAATTAGTACCAGCCCGCCATCTCATATGGCGGGCTGGACTGTCGGTCAAATGATTCCCTGCTGTTGCAGGGAATCATGTGCCACAAAGCAGCCCGCTATATGAGATAGCGGGCTGCTTTGTTATAAATAGGTGAGTGCTGAACACTTCAGCACTCACCTATTTACAAAGAGAAAAAAAAAATTGTAGAGAAAGAAAAAAAGTTAGACTTATAATTGAATTTTAGTGGGTTATCTCGTAAAAAAAAGATTAGTGAAGTTTAGTGGAGTTTGACGGATTGATTTTTTCGGATTTGGTTGAAGCGACGGAGTTTATTTTGTGGAGCTAATCGGATATTTTTCTGGAGCTAAACGTTATTTTTCGGACTGCTATTTTACGAGGTCTACAAGAGGTTAGTCCGTATTTATTTTTAATTAATTTAATCTTATTTTATTTTAGAAAATGTTGGAATTATAAAATGTTAGAGTTTATTATAGATTAGAAAATGTTAGAATTATAATTGAATTTAATTTTTAGAAAATATTATAGTTGTAGACCTCGTAAAATAGCAGTCCGAAAAATAACGTTTAGCTCCAGAAAAATATCCGATTAGCTCCACAAAATAAACTCCGTCGCTTCAACCAAATCCGAAAAAATCAATCCGTCAAACTCCACTAAACTTCACTAATCTTTTTTTTACGAGATAACCCACTAAAATTCAATTATAATTCTAACTTTTTTTCTTTTTTTTTCTTTCTCTACATTTTTTTTCTTTCTCTTTGTAAATAGGTGAGTGCTGAAGTGTTCAGCACTCACCTATTTATAACAAAGCAGCCCGCTATCTCATATAGCGGGCTGCTTTGTGGCACATGATTCCCTGCAACAGCAGGGAATCATTTGACCGACCAGCTGGTCAGTTGACTGACCAGCTGGTCGGTCCAGCCCACCATATGAGATGGCGGGCTGGTACTAATTAGGGTGATTAAGCTAATCACCCTAATTAGCTACCAGCCCGCCATCTCATATGGCGGGCTGGTGTGCAGCCCGCTATTGGAAATAGCGGGCTGCGTGGGCCCAGGCACAAAATGAGAATTTTGTGCCTGGGAGGCACAAAACCGGAATATTTGTGTCTTAGGGACACAAAAATGTCAAAAACCCCGATCACAAGGAAACCATCTGATTCTCAGTAAAAATGGAGAGAGAAATAATATTATAATGTACCTTTAAAAGTTGTAGGGAAGAACCTGAATCAGACAGATGAACAATATGAAGATGAGCTCCTTCTGCAGGACCACCAATCCTTGTCTCTTTTGACACCGTCAAAAGTTCTCTAATAGCTGCTTCCTCCCTAATCAATGAAAAGCTTGATCGTTGAATATATAAGATAAACAGACAGTGTTCAAGACATAACAAGTTGATGTGCTCCTTTTAAAACATGGCATCTTAAAGGAGTTTGCAGTAGAAAATTACAATACATACGCTAAAATCATATGTTAGAAATTGGAACAAAACAAAGAACTTCTAGCTTTCGAGGAAATCGAACAAAACAAAGAACTTCTAACTTTTTAACAATAGATACTACCATAACATGCATTAAATTTATCAAGGAGATCAATCTGCCAAAATAAAAGGACTAGCAAGTCAGTACTTCTAAACTGCAACTAGTTAATTAATCACATAATTACTGATTGGCCATGTAATCTGAATACTATTTTCCAAAGTCCTGCATAATTTGGAATATGCCGTCTCTATATCTAAATCTAATAAAATTTGCAATACTAGCCCCAATACAAATATAGGTTATATGTTACAGCTTTTATTAACTCGATTATTTCTTCACACAGAGTAGTCACTGACGATATTTTACCATGATGGTGGCCTGGTCTTAAGATATGTCGAGTAATGTCGAGGGTCATTTACGTCATCATCTATGAGGCCTTCAGACTCTTCTTCAATCTCTGCATGCACGAGTAAAGGCCTTCTGTATTTTGCCAGCACATATAGTCCTTCCTAAAGAAGCCAGCCAAGAACCCAAAACAGATAGAGTCATCGAGGAAAAAGGAATTGAACAAGAAAAGTCAACTTAGTTGCATTGTAAAAATTGTCTAAAAGCATATAAGAAATTGATCAAAGATGCAAATTTCAACAAGGATTTACATGTTACCATGAGTGCCTCGACTGTGACACAAAGAAGGGCAAATAGAACAATTTTGGATTCAACATAGACCAATAAATTATGAACACCGACTGCAGTTTATTTGTATGTATCAAATAGTGCCAGAGAAGTTGGACAATGCACCAAAAAGGCGGACCTTGATATGACTGGCATTGGTCATTGGGAAGTCATTAATCCCGGAAGGACACATAAAAGACTGCAAAGGAAGAAAGGAAAGTACTAAGAATCAGTAAAAAAAATAGAGAACACACATTAAGAAAAGGTTGATTCAGCATGGGGTAAATATAAAAAATCCACCACAGCAGAAAATCACAATATCTTATCCAACGGAAGTTTCCCATTGATATAATTGACATAGGACAGGATATTTATCATGGAAACATTTTAACATTCAATCAGGAAAAATCTTGCAAGGTATAGATATAATGTTCTTTGCATGCATGATGCATCTTATAAGTCGGAGACACAAAATTTACGATGGTTACCTTTAGACCAAGAACACCGGCACTTAGGAGAGCTTCCAGACAACTTGCATTGAAAGCGTTTTCAGGAACTAGGCCTCCCCAGAAACCTAACGAAGTGGTGATAAATGATATACTTAGAAACACGTTCTTGAGATATTGTCATCCTAAACACAGTTTCAGGAACATACCAACATCAACATATATATTTTTTTCTGCAGCCTCAAGCTAATTCGTCATGTCAAAAAAATTATAAAAAAATAGTTAGTAAATTCAATGAGTACTAACAAGGAATTTTTGACACTCAATGGATGTATGCACTTTTTGTATAGCATGGACCATAGAACGTGTAGGGAAAACAAATCGCATATGAAAAGCAGGGTTTGAATTTAAAAGGGTTATCATATTAGAAGCATCAATATTTCTAAGGTTTAAACAAAGTAAAGAGAGCTCAATTAACTGTTCATACCTTGAGCCTCAAAGTCTCCACTGAAACTGTTGAGGGGTCACTATTTAGAGGCATATCAATTAATGCTGTAATGCCTCCTGTAAACATTTAATAATGAAAAGGCTCAGTTCACATATTGCAATACAACAAGCATAATTAAATATGCATGCCCAACTGTAACAACAACAAAAAAATAACAGGAACTCTATTCTAAAATTATGCGAAGTGTTTAATGCTCCGAAGAGAGAAGCTGACCACAAGTGATAAAAAGGACTGAGAAGAAAAATGAAAAACGAGCATCCCATGTCAAAACAAGTATTATGATATTAACAACAAAGATTTTTAAGATGCACGAACAACAGTCAGTTTCACGAATAAAATCCAATTTTTCTTTGATGAAGATCAGTCAATAATGTTTCAAATTGCTTGGAAAATCCAAAACGAGCAAATCTAATTCTCTTACAGGAACAAGGCAATTTTTTGAAAGAAATCGCAATCATACTGCATGAACTCTAGCATATAGTTTATTAATTACTCCGAACAAGAGTGGGAACATAAACGAAACTTATACCAGCAGCAGCCGCTTTAGTTCCTGAAGGAAACCCTTCCCATTCACTTCTTCCAGGATCATCAAGATGCGCATGCCTGCATAAATAATCACACCCATATAACTTCATTTAAACATCTTACATTATCTCCATCCATCAAATTTTACGAAATCGTCGAATTACAAACAACACAAATTAAATTCACAAATCTCACATACACATCAATCAAGCCAGGCATAACAACAGCTTCTCCATAATCAAATACATCTCCTCTCTCCGAACCTCGCCGCCAATCCTTTTCCTTAACCACAGATACAATTCTCCCTCCATCTACTTCAACTGATCAATCATAAAAAATAATCAAAACCCGCAACAAATCACTTCAGGATAAACAGAGCTAACAAAACGACAATGCGAAGTAATTAAAACACAAACTACCTGCACCAGCAATGATTCCATGCGGTGTCACAATAATCTTGCTGGTAATCCAGTAATGGTTGTACGGAATAAGGCTACAGTCACTGTAAACCAACTGTAACAGCCAATAGGATCGTCATTCATCATCACAATAAAGTAACAACTAATTTGCAATTTAATATTACTAAATAAAATTGGAAATAGAAGTAGAAAATCTGACCTTAGGATTGTTTGAGAAGTAAAAAAAGTAGAGAAATGAAGCGGTAAGAGCTAGCAGAGGTAAAATTCGCCATATAAGATTGTCCATTTTTTTTAATCTGTGTCTCTGTGATTCTTTCTATGAAGAAGATGAGCCAAAATAATTGGTGCTGTTATGTTAGCGTCAGCAGTTGTACAGTTTTTGAGTGACACTCACTGGACTATAGTGGAGTGAAGTTCATATGGGTAAATAAATTTTTGACCCTTATATTTTTGTCAATGAGCTAAAGTATGTGTAAATTTGATCATATTCGTCAAAAGGGTACTTGGACTTTTTTGAACCACTTGAAATTTCAATTTCAGCAATGATTACTTTTTTTATCCACCAGAAATAATATTGACTTCTTGTTTTTTGTAACTGATGGAAGTTACCCAATATAAGTAATAATAATAATAATAATTTTTTTTTTGTGAAAATATAATAATAATTAAAATGGTTTAATATGATGCATCAAAATAGTTCAGCTCGTCATCTTTTAAAATTTATAGTATATTTAATTTAGAAAAAACAAAATCATATGTCTGATTTGAATTAGACTTTTAATGAATGAAAAAAATCATAAACACGGTTAATGTTTATAAAAATTGTCATTTACACCCTCATTATTATTGATCTGTTAATGTCAGTAATTATTTGATGAGAAATTAAAACTAATTGATTGATAAAAAGAGAGGATATAATTATAAAACATAAATTGTACCACTATATTTTGCATTTTATGGTATATGCGGATAACTGATTGGTGTCTTAATTATGAAATGTTGATTATTTTTTATTATTCAGTAGACACGATAGTGAACATATTTTAGAGTGTCAGATATAATCAATAGGCTAATATCGGCTTGTAGTGAAAGGTTATTAAATTAGATTTATTGTTTACTATATGTGACAATTGAATTGATTACTAGTTATTAAAACTTAATTGAATTAAAAACGACATGAAAGAAATATTTTAAGTTGTTTATATTATTGTCAATTTCTTAATTATATATTCATTTTTATTAGTTTGAATTAATTAAAATTATAAATCAGTATCAGTGTTTAAATGATTGATTGATTTGTTATTAAATTCTATTATCGTGAAAATAATTTTTATTTATTCTTATTACTTATATGAAATTTTGTATATTTATAACTTTACATACCATACGTTGTAATTTAACGTTAGTAATGTACACATAAACCAAAAGTAATAATTTATACATCATAAAAGATCAATTTAAACTGTAATCTCTCAATTAAATTATATTTTATTATTATATTCAACAATGTCTAAATTATTTTTTATCTTTAACCATGCATAAATTAATTTGAGGTTTGATTGTAATTTTTTCATTTCACTACAATTATGCTAAATAAGATTTGTTAATATAAAAATAGAAATATATGGTCTTAATGAATATCAATTAATGTTTAAGTACCAGATAAATAGAAACGTATAGTACAGGAACCTTACAATTAATTTTACCAAACAAAACAACGAAACGCAAACGCCTGTTACTTTGAAAACGGACGGTCCTGACCAAGCCGAACACTCTCTTATATATCCACAAATTTACCAAAATGCCCCAATATATATATAAATTTTCTCCCTACTGTTCAGTTTTCTTTTCCCATTCGTCCGGTCACCGGATTGGAAGAAAGAAGGAGAGGATTAAATGTTGCCGCCGCAATGGGCTCCGCCTTGTGGAAGTGAATGCACTAAAAAATACGCCGCTCTTACTCAAATTCCATGTTCGTTTATTTTCTCCTTGCCTTGTCTTTTATTTTTTATTTTTTTGCTATTTTATTTATCTACTGTTATTTTCACTTGGTTTTCTGCTTACAGGAATGTAATTTTCAGTGCAATAGGGTTTCATTGTCATTTTATAGTATATTCTATTATATGTATGCTTAGGTTGTTATATTTAACTGATCAGTCATAGGTTTTGTTGATTTGGTTGTTAGCAATTAGCTAAGAGAATAATTAGTTACAATTACTAGCCATTTTTGTGTATGGTTATATAGTTTACTTTATAAAAGACCAAGAATATTTGATATTTAATGTTGTTTCACATTTAATTCTTGTTTATCTCGAATTCGACTAGTAGATTTGGATGCTACGCAGTGGAACATCCTGTTGCTGGAATTTACTGACATGTTGAGCACGTGCTAGTCAAATTCAAGATGATCCATTGTCAGTATCATTAGATTTTAATTGTTGTACGTGCTCGATATGATTCAATGCTGTTTTACATTTGTAGATACTGACAATGTGATCCATATGTAGAAACCGACAATTGTCAGTATCTATATATGGACGTTAGAAAAATTTAGGAAAGAGTTTTATGAAATCGTGCTATTTCGATTCTGCATTAAGTTTACTCTAGTCAGTAGGGAAAAGCTTACATGGAAAGGTTTTACTTTTTATTTGTAGAGTTAGTTTGTGATAATTGTAAATGGATTTGCAAAATTTATGAAAGTTAATCAGCGATTATATTTATCGCTGACATTTTGTTAACACTGAAAATCAGATGCCTATACAATAATATCAGAATGGTTTTTTACTTTGCATGATACCATTTGTATCCAGGCGTGGTGGATGTTTCTAGATTCTATAGGTTAGTGTCATTCTGTTCATTCAACTTGTTTAGCAACATACTCATTCCATCAACATTATGTGTATTTGTATCACATGGTAATCAACAGATCTCACCCTGTTTTATTGATCAGTATCTCTCAAATGACAAGGATATAGGTCTAATGTCAAACCATCACATGGACCTATCTAATTTATGCCACGGTTTTTCTCAGGGAGAGTGTTCTGCAAGAAAGGATGTGATACAGACGGTGAAACATGGGAAGAATGTGAGTACTAACGTGCTCTATTTTCAATTTCTTCACTCACAATTGCTTAGATGTAATTTTGTCTTTTTTGTTGTTTGAGACTTAATAGTTGACATTCTGCTTTATTTTTTGGATATCATTAAACTTTTTCCTTCTACATTTCCTTTACAATCTCAAATGCATCCAGATAATATTTCAGAAAAACTGGTATATTAATAGGCAAACTCAGACTCTAGTAGTGTTGCTAGAGGAAACCTAAACTAGGAAATCAAGTTTGTGTATCTCTGTAGGGAATTTGGTTTGGTTAGGCTTCAATGCTTGTAATTAAAATGTTCAAATCTATTCTTGGTTCAGTTTAGCTAGCTCAGTAGCCATTTATTGAAAGTCAATGTATTAAGAAATCACTAGGTTGAACTGTTCTTTAACTGTGCTGTGAACAAAGCGTTGTAATCAGATAATATCATTTTCTGGCTAAAATGAGTTTTGCCTCTCATCTTCATAATCCTTCAGGCTTGTCAGCATGCAATGAAATATGCTATAAGGATCCTGTATTCAAGGACCGGCAATGGAGTGCTTATATCGACCGGTCTCCCGGAGCTGCCGTTTACTCTGAGGTGTTTTAATTTTTCAGCCTTTTCCTCTTTTCAGATTTTTCTATTGCTTTATTGCTTTGAAATGCTGACTTCATATTAACAGCCATTCATAAATCAAAGCTTTAATGCTAAACTCTGCTGGGTTCAATGGTTGATTCTTTGTGGCCCTGACTCTACGCAGGGAATCAACTGGGTTTTTTAATTTTGCACTCTTAAGAAGTTTTATGTTTCAATGAATTTCATCCAAGACTGTACAATTGTTTCACATTGCAGTTCTAATTATTTTAATTACCAAATACAAATATAAAGCATGTGGCTGTGGTTGAATATTACCGTGTTTTCTATGATTGCATAATCATGTCTTTTCATACCTTTCTTTGTACAGGAATGCTTCCACGCCTGTGTAGCTGGTTGTGGTTATAAGGTGAGGCTTTTCTCATGGTTAAGCTTTTGGCTGCCATATGTTATTTAGTCATTATATTCATGTCGAACTTATTTTTAAAACATTTATATTGCAGCTAATTGTTTCTAAATCTTCTTGTTTCTACATAATCTTGAAAGCTACCTATAACTTGTTTTTAGAATGTACGGATTTTAAATGGCATCAACAGCTAATAAAACTATGTTGCTAACACAATTTCCTGTTTTTCTCATATTAATTCTAAGCAAGTTGATCGCATAGGAATAGAATTTTTCCTTTTCTTCCCGGTCAAACTCCCTTTTTGCTCTTTTTATGCGGAGCTCCTCTAGTCGTTAAATAGGATAGTCAACTAATATATCTTGGTGAAATTTTGCATTCTTAGCATTCCTGGTCTTTTTCCCTTTAGATTCTTAAATTGTCTATCATAATTTTCTTAATTGTTCAGATTGAATGCTAGTTTTTTCCGGTTGCAGTTTGAAATTGATCCAGAGAAAGTTGGTCAGGTTCGTCCGAATAGGCCATGCACAACGCTCCCCTCTGTGAAACCATCCCCTGTTCAGAAGCCATCTCTTTTAGCTACTAAATCTGGTGAACATACTGAAGATGTACCTTGCACTTCTGCATAATGAGCGTGGAGAAGAATACATAGGTAGAAACAGAGAAGAAATATAATGCAACAAACTAAACGACTCACTGTCAGTTTTGTTAGTTATACCTATAACCTGAGAAGATAAGTACTGCTGCTTCACTTTAGATATGAATTGTAAAATCAATAGCTTTTTCATGTACCAGTATAGGTAGGTTTCAGAAGTAAGCAATGTACGGAAATGTATAATTGTCTAGTTCAGTTTGACAAGCAGTTACAATGATTCTGTTTATTTTGATGAAATAGATGAAGCTTTTTTTATTGTGGCCATAGCAGTTTCAGAATTATTTAGCTATTCAAGATGTGAAATTGTTTGTGTATTAATTTCCAACTTATGATGATAGGTTTAGCATGTGATCTCCTTTTAGTTCAAAACAATCAATATATAGAATCAGAACAAGTTATTGCTGAAATTCGGGCGGGAACATACACTTTAAATTTTAAAGAGAAGGTTCGAAAACATATTTATTCCGATTCAGAAGGTGAAATGCACTGGAGTGTTGATGTATATCATGCGCCCGAATTTACATATAGTAATGTCCATCTCTTACCAAAAACAAGCCATTTATGGATATTATCAGGAAATTCGTGCAGATCCAGTATAGTTCCTTTTTCACTCCACAAGGATCAAGATCAAATGAGCGTTCATTCTCTTATCTTATATGAGTTGAAAAATAGTTTTTGTTGGTAGACTGAAGATGACAATCTACCTAAAATTTTCTCATGCTATCTAAGAAGCATAACATATATCTAGGTTACTGTATTAATGATCGTGCCTATGTACTACTAAAAAACGATTATATCGGGTCCCTACACTATCAATTGCAAATACATTTAAAATTTATCTGTTTCCATTAAAGATGAACTTAATGTGTTTGCATGGACGGAAATGGACGAAAGGACTTATTTTGAATGAAATTGATAGTATATGGACCCAATATGACCGTTTTTTAGCAGAGAGAGTACATAGATCCAAATATGCGTTAAGCCTATATAAAATTAATGAAAATTGATTAAATTAAGACAAAATAAAAGCAACGGTACAATTAAAATTACAAATTTTATTCAAAGAAAAATGAGTATAATGAAAGAAAAATAAGTTGAGGGACTGTAGTATACATCAGTAGCTAATTTCGAAAGTCTATAGAAACAATAAAAAGAGATTGTCTTGCTCCTGCTCCTGCTTCTGTTTCTGTTCGCGCGTCCAACTCAGTATAATTTTTTTACCACCGGTACCTGAAACTCTAGAAAAACGGCGCCGTATCATTAACCTCGCACTAACAATCACAGCTCTACAGGAGGAGCAATCAATTTTTCAATCGAAAAACCCTAAACCAAAACAAAACTTCAATTCATAGTGAATAATTTATCTCAAATCAAAAACAAAATGCCTCAAGTAAGAATTATAGCGAAGAATTTCATGGACATGGTGGCATCTTTACCGGCGATGAAGCTCGATAAGCTCTACGCTAATCCCTTCATTTGCCAAGCCATTCTCAGGTAATAACTATTACTGATCCATTCATGAACTTAGTCAAAAAATAATAATTTAATTGTTGTCAATTTAGGTCACTGCCGCCATTAGCGAAGAAATATGTAGTTCAAATGCTGTATATAGATGGACCAGTATTAGCCAAAACGCTAGAGGAGTGGTTACTTCCCGATGGAGCATCTAAGCACAAAGTAGCCATTGATAGGTTAATTCAGTTGAGAATTTTCTCTGAAATTGACAGGTATTTACGTAACGTTGAAATTACTGAATAGATTGAAGTATAGTAGCTTAGTAATTAATAATCTCATGTTATATGTTTTGGTTATCGAATTGGCAGGAAAAAGGAAATTAGTTACAAATTGAATCTTACATTCCAGAGTAATCTCCAGAAGTATATAATTAATGGGTAAGGTTTTATGGTCATGTGTTATAATGCTGTGGTGTTTAATTTGTTGAATTGCTTAGTTTGAATTATCAATTAGCATAAGTCGGAATAATTAACACGTAATGTGTTTGATTGGTGGCATTTTATAAGTATTGCTTCAGGCTTTTGTAGATGTTTTTGAATCATTTTTATCTTAACTTTTCCGGAATGTTATTGTAGAGGAATTTTGCCTAGGGAACCAATGGCTTCGAATATTACTGTAAGGCTCCCTACACCGGAGGAACTTGAGGCGTATGCACTAGGACAGTGGGAGGTATGTAGTATGTACTCTATATCTGTTTTTTCATTAACGGTTTTCTCTGCGCTATTTTTAAGGAAAAATTGTCTTAGTTTGTGTTTATTATGGTAATACTATGATCTAAAATATTATAGTTACTTTTTTCATTTTCTCTTTCGGGTCAGTTAATTGTTGATTTGATTAAACTGCACACTTATGGTTTGTAATTGGGTTTGAACCAGTGTTTCTTGCTGCATCTTCTAAATTCGGGCCAAGCTGAAAAAACTACTAACTTTAGCTCTTCTATGATAAAAATATTCCAGCGTGGTCTTTTGAGCCAAAGGTATCTTCTTCTTTACAACAAATCTACACATTTTTTTAACGTTGAGAATGCTGCATTTCATATTTATGATTTTCATTTGCTTCTTTCTATAGGGATAGAGAAGCTCCGCGATTAACTGAGAGTGGCTTCCAGTTTTTGGTGTGGAATGTTGATTATGAACAGTTTCCACTTTGTTGTTGTGCTTTAATGGAATTTAAAATTTCTTTTGAACATGTGCAATGTACAGCTGATGGATACAAATGCACAGCTTTGGTATATTATCAGAGAATATATATCTAACTCCGAGGTACGGATATATTTAAGTTGTTTAAGGTGGCTTTCTCTTTTAACTTATGAATAAGTGAGAGTAGATTTCTTAGTGATTTCATATATAAGTCTTATGTAAATCCTTGACTTTTTGAAAACGGACCAAGTAGTATAAATAACTTTCTTAATAAGACAAAATGTTGCATATATACTGTTATGCTTGTAAATTTTGATCATCTATAGAGGCCCGTCTTTCAGATTAATGACAATTTGACATCTTTGAGTTAAACAAATATACTTGACTTGTCTAATTTATCTTTCCAATTCTTCCCCATTCTTCATTATGTAAAAATTATATCTTCTTCAAGCTTCATATACACAGACCATTTTTTTTTAAGATGGTCTCTGATGATCCAAGCTCCTTGCGAGTAGCTTGGGTATTAGCACAGTTGAAGCGTGTCTGGAATTGAGTTTCTTTATTTCTTTTTATTTCTCGAGTTGCATTTCTGGTATTAAGTTCTTCTCCTTGTTTTTTTCAGGAGCGTGGTATAGATTCAGCAGATATGATTTCCTTTTTGCTAGAGCTCAGTTTTCATATGACTGGTGAGGTATTGAGTCTGACTTTCATATCATCAGTTACTGCTTAAAATGAAAATTTCTGATTAAAACTTTTCAGGTTGGAGATCTTGTCTTTTAGTAGATAATTTAGACAGCAGTCATATATTCTCTAATGCCCGTGCTATGTTGACTCTTCACGAATCAGGCATATAATATGATTACATTCACTGAGGTTCAGAGAAATATGCTAAAGGACCTTGCAGACTTGGGGTTGGTTAAACTTCAGCAGGTAATTTATTTTCGATTTAAATGTGCTAAATACATTAACCTGTATTACTTTGTTGCACATGTTAATACTTATACTTTCAGGGCAGGAAAGAGAGTTGGTTTATACCTACTAAATTAGCAACCAATCTTTCAGTGAGCTTGACAGACTCATCGTCAAGGAAACTGGTGTGGTAACTTGTCTATATACAAAATGAAATTGGCTTTTACTATATCTATTATTACTGCTCTTTAACAAATTCTTTCTAGGGAGAGTTTTTCACCATTATCTGACATTGCTTGTTTCCTATTTTCAGGGATTTGTTGTTGTGGAAACAAACTTTAGGATTTATGCATACTCGTCTTCTAAGCTGCATTGTGAAATTATGCGTCTTTTCTCAAGGTATGCCCATCCTGCTTCTCTGAAACTGAAAAACTAGTTATTTGAATTTACTACTCATCATCTGTTAAGCATTCGTATGTTATTGATTTACAAAGCTAAGAAATTAAACTTTCTGCTTACACACTCAGGGTAGAGTATCAACTTCCTAATCTTATTGTTGGGGCAATAACAAAAGAAAGTTTGTACACGGCTTTTGAAAATGGCATTACAGCAGAGCAGGTGAGAAATCCCACAACCTAGTGCTCAGTTAATCTCATTTGCTTACTGCTCTCTTATCAACATAACAAACTGTTGGTCATAATCTGAAAGGCATTTTTGGGTAACGCTAATTGGTGATGAGATATTAGAACTATAAAAGAACTATAACATATGTGTTAAACTCGTTGCTGATTTGCCACTTTGGGAACTATTATGCTTCAGCTTGCTCTACTGCTTTTTTTTGTTTCTTTGTAGATAATTTCATTCCTTCAGCAGAATGCCCATTCTCGTGTTGCAGAGAGAATGCCTTCCGTTCCTGAAAATGTCACAGATCAGGTAAAAATGGTTTCTTTCGTTCAAATACTGTATCTTCAGCCATTTTGCTGAAAGTCTTGAGTTATGTAGCACGGACGCTGATACGGGGATATAGGACACTTGGACACGAACATGAACACGGCAAAACAGTTTTAATTCAAAGTTTCCTATGTTAAAAATGTAGTTTCGTGTCTGAAATGCTAAGTTTCAGACACATTCCCGAAATGGGAAACTTTGAAGTGTTCGCGCTCGAGGGAATTAGTTCCGCAATATAAGTTACTTATCGGATATCAGTGGAGATATATTTAAATTTTTTCACATCGGATTGTTTTAAAATCAACTCAATTTTCTTCTTGGACAGATAAGACTGTGGGAATCAGATATGAACAGGGTTGAGATGACCCCTGCACATCTCTATGATGAATTCCCCTCTAGAGTAAGTTGAACATCTTAATTTTGAGTTTTTAAGCCTCCTCTTCATGTTTTCTCATGTTCAATCTTTTCATCTGCTAGGATGTCTTTGAGGCCGCCTGTAACTTTGCACGAGAATGGAACGGTTTACTGTGGGAGGATTCGAAGAAAATGTGGATGGCAGTCAAGGCAGAAATTCATTTAAACATGCGGGAGTATCTTCGGGGACAGAAGTAGTTTCACAAGATAATTATGTACTTTTTCCAATCAAATTGACACAATTTTTTTCTTTAGATGTCTCATTTTAATTGAGAATTTTTTATAGTGTTTTTGTTCCGGTTATTTTTTATTCTCATTAATTATCAGTTTTTGATGTGAGTAGTAATGAATATTAAATGTAACAAAAAATATGAAAATAAAACTATAGTTTATTTATTATTTTAAAATAATTTGTAGGGAGTATAAGTATTCCAAATCCACCACAAGATGGGAAGTGAATTTAATTACTGGAAACATAAGAAAGCAAAGAAATAATATCATCTTGCTTGCACTTATACAAAATTCAAAATTTTGGAACATTTTACTTTTTTGTGTCAATAAATGCAATGGGTTTTGTTCAAAAGCTCTCCATTTTAATTTCTAAACTATCATTATTTTTCTTTCTGTGCTGAATTTATTTGTTCAAAACAAAAAAGTAATGTTGCTGCCCGGGATCGAACCGGGGACCTGCAGCGTGTAAAGCTGACGTGATAACCACTACACCACAGCAACTTGGATGTCAAATTGACTCTTAGTTATTGTATAAATATGTTACCAGTGGCTTAATCGTCTTTTAAAATCATTAATCCATTTATCAATTTTTAGTTTCGATCATTTTAATTAGAATGGTAAAAGATTCTAATATGCTCTTTATGTTTGTAATTTTTTGATATAAAAAAGACAATTTTGAACAATATGAAGCATTATGAATGACATGTTTTAACTATCTTCTCCTTTAATTTGAATGCTACAATTTCAATTGAAAATTAAAAAAATAAGTTAAAATTAAAGAATATAAATATATGGACCATAAACAAAAAAAAAAAAAAAATTAGATGTTTTTAAATGACCAAGCTTTTACTAATCTTCCTTTCACCTTGCATTTGTCCAATGCCAAAGGACATAGTAAGCTAAAAACTGAACCCCAGGTTCCAAGAAATTTCCTAAGCTTGGCATATAATATGCAAATGAAGAATTAACCATATGCATGGTTCCACTAAAATCAGTACATTGTGCCTTTTTAAACAATTTTGCAGCCAAAATACTCATAAAAACTCTTTGAAAGAGTAATATTTTCCTTGAATATTTCTGCAAGTCATCAAGGAAAAATGGGAAGCACTGCAATGACTTTACTGAGGTCAATTCTGAAAATGGTGAATTCAGTAATGGCAGTGGTTGGTATTGCAATGATTTTTTATGGCCTTTGGATGGTCAGAATTTGGCAAAGAGATATGGAAGAGTCATCCTCATCATCCACTCACCCTTATGATTCTGCTGCTCCATGGCATGTATACTTAGGAAAGGTTATTTATATATAAATTCCCGAACTACACGCGTTTTTTCAATTTAAACATGTTTATAAATTTTGATAAATACATACACCAACTATTGTAGCAACTCGATACTCCGATTGGAAACCAATTGAGAATTCAGTGAAAAATGATCATGTGGAAGCCAAATTTTCAAAATGCACCATTTTGATGTGCTGACGATTTGACCACCTACGCCTTCCATATGATCACTTTTCATGCCAGATTTTTAATCAGTATGTATATATCAATTTTTATAAAATGTGATTACATTGTAAAAACGTGTATAGCTGATGAATTTTTATGTAAATAACTCCAAAATAATATTTATTTCACTTATTTTGTATACTTCTTTTCTTCTTCTTTTTCTTGAAAGTAAAACTTAACTTTGTATTTCTTTATGTGATTTTGCAGGTTCATATACACTTTTCTTAGCATTGGCATTACCTTATGCCTCATAACATGCTTAGGCCATATCTCTGCTGAAAGTTCAAATACTTTCTGCCTTTCTTGTGTATCCTTTTGTGCACCTTTTAGAATGTCGTAATTCAAAACGGTGATAGAATATTATTAAAAAAAATTAAAAGAAGGTGCTAAAATTGTAATTTATGGTAACGATTGCGATTTAGTTTGTAAATTTAATTGTGTTTCCTTTAAATGATATTGAAGACAAATCATGCCAATAACAATATCACCTTAATAATAGATTAGTATACAGTGATTATCTCCATAATTCTCTTGATAGAAACAGCAGTTGCAGCTGATATACTTCTAAATTCTGATTGGGAAAAGGTACTGACAAATCTCTTTTCTTTATTTTCTTTTCCTTTTCAGTTTAATTCTCATATGTTGCTCTTTCAGGATTTACCTGAAGATCCAACAGAAAGATTCCATGATTTTAAAAATTTCGTTAATTCAAATTTTGATGTCTTCAAATGGATAGGTGTGTTGATACTCTTAGCTCAGGTAATTAAATTACGTGTTTCTTGATGTGTGATCTTAAATTTCGGGTTAAGAATTCAAGCGTATAATCGGATTATCGATCTGCAGGGACTTTCTATCTTATTAGCAATGGCTCTGAAAGTTCTCGGACAGAATTACAGATCCAGCTACGATAGCGAAGATGAATATCTTCCGGCCAGGCTCCCACTTATCAAAGAACAGCCGCATTCATATGCTGTTGGTGATCCGGTCTTAGCATTTGGGGATGATGCATGGAAAGTAATGATGAAAGCAGAACCTAATACATGTAGATAACAGAATTCATGTAACTATGTGGCACATAGATTCTCCAATCAACGGTTTTTCAACGGACATAAAACTTCATTTTTGACATACAAAATATTAAAATAACAATGTTGTCTTGTGTCTATATCCAAGTGCCCCCGTTTTTCCGTATCCATGTTTGTGTTGCATAGATGATGTGCAATATTGCCCTAATTGCCAAACCACGAAGCTAAGTTTTTCTTTCGGCAATGTCAATCTTCGTCTTATTAATAAGAAAATTTAATTTACATTTTGGAAAATAGTGAGATTATATATGAGAAATCATGCACAGATCATAGATAATGAGCAAATCCTCAAGCAATTCAATAAAATTTCCAAAATGCAGAAAAAAAATTAGAACCCGTTTAATCTCAAAGAATATTCAACTCAATAAATCAACATGTACAGGATACAACAAATACATAGATACGCAAGTAAACTAAAGCAGAAGAAATAAATAAATAAATAAACTATTTCTTCAGTCTAAGACTATAATGAAGACTATAATTCTTCAGAAATGTAAAACACTATGAACTTTTGTTTTTCGATTAAAAAGCACTAACCCGTAAAGATCAACGCAAGGAGAGGATGAAAGAATGGAAACAACAACTATTCAGATTTCTTTGCTGTGGTTGACACCTTTCTCTTCATCCGGCTGAAGGGGCCAACTGTCCGGTCCATAACATACATATATATAACCTGACTCCAAGATTTGTACGAATCCAAACCATCATAGTATTCTGATGCAATCTCCTTCACCTTGTGAAGCTTGTTTCCCGGAATCCTTGGGAAATCATGATGTTCATTATGGTACCCGACATGCCATGTAAAGAAATTCAGAGGACCGTAATAAGAATACGTCTCTTGCTCCGGCTTGAATACGTAATGTTCGGAGATGAAATGACCGGCCATTGGGTGCATCCCACCTCCAACAAATGTGGAAAGGATTAAATAAGCGAAAGATCTCCAGCCGCAAAAATAAACCACTGCCACGTCGAGAGCTATCTGAATAAAAAGGTTGATGAACTCCCAGCAACCAGGAGGCTTTGGCTTGATAAATAGAGGCCTGAGCGCATAAAAGAACAGTTGCAAGACAACCCATATAGATTTCGCAACAACATTCGTCACAACACGAGCTTCAATTTGACTGGGGATATCCATATCAATCCCATCTACTCCCTGAAAGCGATGGTGTTCGAGGTGATACTTCTGGAAAGTTACCGACATAGGTACACCAATAGGGAGGTTCGCGAAAATTCCGAGCCACCTGTTGTAAACGGGAGTCGAGAAGGCAAGATTGTGGCTTAGCTCATGGATAGCCAAGAATAGATTGTGGTTGAGGAAAGAGCCAAAGAAGTAAGATATTGCCAGTATCTTTAACCAGCCAGAATCATGAAGTAATGCAGCTGTTCCAAGCTGAAGCAAGACCACAACAGAAATCTGAAACACCAGAACATTTCAGATCACGAATGATGAAACACATAAGAACTAGACCAAAAGTATATAATTTTTGCATAAAGTAGATCGAAAGCTAATGCAACACATAAGCATGTTACACAAAAAAAATAAAGAGTCAATTGGAAAATAAATCACGAACTTTAGTGTGTTCTTCTATTACAACACAAACTTTAAATCTTACCAATGTCAAACACGAAATATCAATTTTTTTACAATTCAGAACACTAGGCAATTTTTTTATCAAAAAATTGTTCGGTGTTCGTAATTATAAAAAAGTAAAAGTTTGTGTTCTCCATTAATAAAAAGTAATAGCGTGTGTTCTACATTACTAAAATTTAGCGTGTTCTGCAATTGCAACACAAACTTAAATCTTGCCAATGTCACACACGAAACATCATTTTCTTTGTAATTCGGAACACCAGACAATTTTTTATCAGAAAATTGTCGGTATTCCGAATTATAAAAAAATTATAGTTCGTATCCTGCATTACTAAATTTAAAGTTTGTACTATAATTGTAAAACATGATTTAATTCACAATCTAAAAGCAATGTAGCAAGTCAACTAATGTTGACTAAACAATAGAAATCGAATCCATAAAAAAAAATCTTAGATTCAAATATTTGAGCAGAACTAAAAGAATTAAACCAAAACGCAAAGAATTACACAGAAATAGGAACAAAAACGGCAGCAAACTTCAACATAGTCAAAAAACAAAAGAACAATTAAAAACAACAAATTCCAAATCAGACACGACACAAAAAAACAACCCACATTGCTCATAAAAAAGAAACAGATCTAAAAAAAGAAAAAAAGAGGACCAAATTGACCTTAAGAAAAGCGAAAGGATCAGGACCGAATAGTTGCTTAATTTGAGGATGTTGAGAGAGGATCTGACGTCTTCGAGAAGCATGAGGTTCGTCGGTGTAAGACCAGAAGAAGTCGGTCGCCATTACTCCTTCTTTGTCGTCTTGTTGTTCCACATGCCTCTCTCCCCCTTTCCCCATTGATTCTCCTTACGAATTTATTTTTTCAATGGAAGGAAAAAAGGAGGAGAAAATATGTGTGAAAACTAATTTCTTGTTTTGGGGTTTCCTTGTCTATCGCTGCGCCATCAAAATAGAGCGCAATGGATAGATATTTATGTTATCTTACGTGTTGTTTCTAGTAAAAAAATATCCCTAAACTTTACGCTTTTAATTTATCTGATTTTTGAACTTTCATTTAGTCTTATCTAGTTTTTAAACTTTACGTTTTTAGTTTATTTAGTTTTTAAATTTTCATTTGCTCTTATCTTGTCCCTGAATTTTGATTTTTTGCTTTCTCGGATCCTCAAACAGATGAAGATTCAAGGACGATATGAACTATAAATTATAAAATTTAGGAACCAAATAAAATCAAATGGAAGTTCACAGACCATATAAAGTAAAAATGCAAAATTTAGGAACTAGATAAGAGAAAATAAAAATTCAGGGACCAGATAAGTTAAAAATGTAAAATTCAAAAACCTTAAAATAGGTTAATCTTAAAAAAAAAGCTAAACTCATTTTAGGGTCGCAGAATTAACAATTATGATTTATTGATCCTCATTTTCTATTTAATTTTTTCAGGTTGTTAAACTTTTACATTTTAGTACATTGAGTCCTTAAATGAAAATCCATTTAAGGACCACTTGAGGATCCAATAAGTTTAACGATCCAATGAATCAAATGAGATCCATGTAAGGCTCCAATAAATTAAAAAAAGTGAAAGTTTAAGGATCTGAAATATAAGATGAAAGATCTAATAAACTAAAATCGTATGGTTTAAAAACTCCAAAATGAGTTTACTCCAAAAAGAAAGGAATTTTAAAAAAAATTAAAGACCAAAAGAACCACCCACCTTTTAACTCTTTTTTCAATTTCACTAAACGTTGCAATTTCATCAATTGCATTCAAATTCACACATTTAAACCTCAATTACACCCTCAAAAAATTGGACTCTTTTCCACTTCAAAAAAGTTCGTACGAATCCTTATAAAGTATTTATTTGAACTCTTTTTCTCTTAAAAAATTAAAAAAATAAATGACTTATTTGAATTTTTTTAAAATAGAAAAGAGATTAAAATAGTACTTGAGGTTGGAATTGAAGCACAAAAAATCTTGGGTGCAATTGACAAAATTATAACGTCATGATAAAATTAAAAAAAATTAAAAGATGAGTAATTTTTTGGTTAACAGACCTTTTAAAAATAGGTTTAATTGCACGAAAAATCACAAACTTTAGCATATTTTGCATATTTAACATGAACTTTTAATTTTTTCAATTCTAAACATGAACTTTCACATTTTTGCAATTAATACATTGGCTGAATAATTTCTGACTGCAAGCTACTTATGTGGACATTAGAGTATGCCACGAGCATGCTTCTATGTACACATAAGCAACTTGCAGTCGGAAATTCAACCAGTTTTTTAATTGCATAAATATTAAAGTACATATCCAAAATTGCTAAAATTAAAACTTTATGTTAAATATGCAAAATGGTGATTTTTTCGTGCAATTAAATTTAAAAATTATAACACATAAATATATGAATTAATTTTATTTTAAATTTTTTTAAAATCGTTATTTATTCTAATTAGAGCTAATATACGATTTTACTTCATTTTTAATTTCATTCATAGCTATTTATTCTAATTAGAGCTAAAAAGAATCAAACACACATTTCATATTATTACATATTGTTCTAATTTATTTATTTTATCATTAGAAATTCCAGTTATAAAAGATATTTTTAACTTTTTTTCAACCCAATTTTAAAAAAATGGTGTTTAAATGATTGCAATTAAGTTTTTTTTTAAAAAGTCAATATCTAATTCGTTATTGTATTATACAAGAACAGTGAGTCTACTAACACTCAGGTTGCTGTAGTGTAGCGGTTATCACGTCAGCTTTACACGCTGCAGGTCCCCGGTTCAATCCCGGGCAGCAACATTTCTTTTTTTTGTTTTGAACAAAATAAATTCAGCACAAAAAGAAAAACCGTGACATTTTATAAACTAGTGTCGTATCCATTCTTTTTTAAACCGTGACATTTTATAAAACTAGTGTCGTATCCATTCTTTTTAAAGAAAGCTATAGTAGTCGTGAATTTATTGCTTATGAACAGTTAACTTTATTTTAACAAGTTAGCTTATAAATTAGGAAGGCAGATTATCAATTAAAGTATAATTAGTTTACAAGCCGAGGAAGTAAATTATCAGAATGAGGTTAATCATCAATAATCAGCATTCGCCAAAAAAAATTCAATAATCAACAAGTTTGTGACCAGTTTGTCGACATAATTAATTTATATATTAGTTGTTTATTGCTTACAAGTTAACACAGAATATGAAGAAATTGATGCCTCCATCTCTGCTGCTCTTGTGGCTGCCTTGTTGTTGCTCTGATGACTTGTCCCTGCCAGCTAGATAACAGCTGGATAATAGCTGGATTACAGCTGGATAACATGCCATTAGTGTGTAAATTAGGAGTTAAAAATAGTCCTTGATTTCCTTCTATAAATACTGCTTAGTAGCTTTGTATTTCTTTAAGTTTGTAATCTACAAAACTTCAATCAATATAGTCTCTGTTCTCTGTTTGTTTTCTGATATGGTATCAGAGCGGGTCCGAGCCTGGGATCAGGCGTTGCCGCCGGAGTTGCCGCCGCGTTTCAGTTTTATCGTTTCTTCTCCCTTGTACTGAACTGGATGTCCAGTCCCAGCAGTCCGGATTGATTTCAGATTCAGTTTGTTGAGCATCGCTATCGGTGACTCTAATTTCTCGTTCATCGCTATCGGTGATTTTCTATCGGTATCAGTATCAGCTCTTTGCTATCAGTGATTGATTTTCAGTTGCGAGCATTGTTATCAGTGTCTCGAGTTTCAATTTCAAGTTCGATTTCAGGTTCTTATCATTGCTATCAATGATTTTCAGCTTCAAAGCTTCAATTTCAGGTTCCTATTCGATTATTCAGTTCACGGTTGCTCTTGATTTCAGGTTCTATCTCTTTGATTCTTTGATTTGATCAACGTTTGATTTGTTCAATTCAATTCTGATTTGATTTTCTGTTTTATTAAATTCTCAGTTCATCTTATCAATTTCTATCAATTCATAGCTATTGATTTCAATTTTCTATTTTAGTATCCACTATCAGTTCTGGTTTTTGTTTGATAAGCAATTTCAGCTCGTCAATTAAGATATATTCTCATATTCTCTAATTCTTGATGTTCTTCGATCAATCTCTGATTTGATTTCTCAATTTCTTATCCCTTTGTTCACAATATTTGTGATTAATCTTCATTTTTCTCACAAATATCAATTTCTAATTCCAAAATTCTCTGCAAATCCTTTCTCTCTTTGTTATCATTTGAGTAATTCAATCTCAATTTGATTTTTGTTTCATTGGTTGTTTAGTTCATAACATCAGTTTGTTCATTAATTGATATATACAGTAATCAGTTGAATGCATGTATTGGCAAGTATTGGCATTATAGATTGATTTTATTGGAATACTTGTTGAAGAAAGTACAGAAGTTTTGGTTTTGGTTCAGATTCTTCATTAAAGAGTTCTTAGTTTTGCTCACTACATGTTTGCTGAAATTCCTCAATGGAGATGGCAATGAATTAATCTGAATGGCAGTTTGGGGAATGAGTTCATTATATGTGGATTGTTGAAAAAATACACAGTGCTGAATTACTCGGAGTTGTTAAAATGGTTCAGACCAATTATTTTGGGGGATTAACAGATTTATCTACTCCATTTGCTGCTAATAAATTGCTGAAGCTGCTTATCAAGCAGGCATCAAGGCTAAATCTGCTTACAATGTTTTGTTGATGAACATGAAGCATAATGAAGCAACTCAAGGTGCTGCTTATGTGTTTTCTTATCAAGCTAGGCATGTTTGATACCTATGCCTAACTTGAGGGGGGGTAACACAGAATATGAAGAAATTGATGCCTCCATCTCTGCTGCTCTTGTGGCTGCCTTGTTGTTGCTCTGATGACTTGTCCCTGCCAGCTAGATAACAGCTGGATAATAGCTGGATTACAGCTGGATAACATGCCATTAGTGTGTAAATTAGGAGTTAAAAATAGTCCTTGATTTCCTTCTATAAATACTGCTTAGTAGCTTTGTATTTCTTTAAGTTTGTAATCTACAAAACTTCAATCAATATAGTCTCTGTTCTCTGTTTGTTTTCTGATATACAAGTTGCGGGGAAAATTGCTACTTAAATTTTTTTTCAAAAAAAATTTATTGTAAATTAAATCACGAATTTTAGCGTGACTAAAATTAAAACACAAACTTTAAATTGTGATAACATCAGTAATCAATTTTTATTTTTTTGACAAATTAATACACTGACCGATCAAGCAACAATACGTGGATGTATATTATGATGTCAATATTAGTGTTTTTTTAGCTCGGTGAACCAATTTGGCAAAAACTAAAAGTTCGTTACTCACATTGCCAAATTTCAAAATTCGTGTTGTAATTCCAAATCAGAAAAAAGTTCGTAATTTAATTTGCAATTAAATCCCCCCATATATGTCTTAATTCACACTTTGATTCTCTTGTTTGAAAATCAAACAATTTGATCCCTCATTTTTGTTTTCGTCAGCGATTTAGTCCTTCCGTCCATTTCTGGTGTTAGTCAACCGAATCAAAAGTTAAATATAAAAAAATAATTTAAAAAAAATTATATGATCCCCTACTTTTGATTTTGTCTACGGTTTAGTCCCTCAAGTTTGAAATTAATTTATATCAAAATTTTTTAACTTGATTGATTAACATCAAAAATAGACGAAGAAACAAAATTGTTGATAGAATCAAAAATGAGAGACCGAATTGTTTGATTTTTAAATAAAAAAGAGTAAAGTGTGAATTATAGCAAATATAAGGGGCTTTAAAATAATTTGATCTTACATTTATTCTGTTATGGATTCAGTTATCTACTGCCATAACTCTCACATCTTGTATTTTCCCACTCTGTTTCCCACTTCAACTCCCCACCACCCATCTCCTCCCAACAGATAATCCCAAACCAAATGGCCTCATCGCCGCTCCTCTCACCCACCGCCGTCGCCTCCCCTCCCACCACCCCCTCCGCCGCCACCCCCCACCACTCTCTCTTCCTCTCCTCCAACCTCCCCTTCCACATCTCCCACTCCAAAAACCCCAGACAAATCACCAAACTCCACGTCTCCTCCCCAACCAACAAATCCTCCCCCACCGCCACCGCCCCCACCTCCAACAAAGAAACCATCTTCTTCGACGGTGGAGCACATTACGGCGACCTGTTAGCCAATCTAATTCTGGGATTCACTCTTCTTTGGCTACCATTAACTCTAGCTGCAGTTTCAAGAGCTTTATTTTTGAGGTACAGGTTCACTAACTTAAGAGTGACAGTTATTTCAGGTTTTACAGGTGAAGACAGGAGTGATTTTTCTTACAAAGTGATTAAGGATGTCCAGGTAGTGCCTCGTTTTATAGGTGAATGGGGTGATATTGTAATTACATTAAAAGATGGTACTAAAGTTGATCTTAGGAGTGTCCCCATGTTTAGGGAGATTGCTAAGTATTGTTTGGCTATGGCTAAAAATGAAATGCCTGGTGATTTAAAGGACACTGGAGCTAAAGGATTTTAATTAACCAAGAGACCTATACGAGAATTAGTCTGAATATGGAAGGTTCAAAAGTGTCGTTTCACAGTTAAAATTCGTTCGGAATACCCCGTGGTCAATACAAAAAAAAAGGATTTAAGTAACAGAGGTATCTATGTCTTTTTTCTTTTTGGGATAAATTTTGTTGGTTAATATTACATTACGTTTTTTTTTTTCATATTGTAAGAGTACTATATTATGTGTAGATAATTGAATTGTATAGATTTTTATGATTTTTCTTGAGAATTGATATTGCAAAATTGAGTGATTTGGAATTCAGTTCGGTTAAATTGTTCTCTGTAGTCAGTAGCTATTTTTTTCTTAACTTCAATTGCTAGATATCATAACTTTATTTTTTTTTCTAAGCTTGGGATTAGTGTAGTAGAAATGATATGGATTAATGAGCAAAAAGTTTAGTTTCTGTTGAATTTTTTTGGGTAATTTATCACTACACTGTCAAAATTGACTCAAGAATAATCCAAACGGACTTGATATTAAATAAGTCGAGCTAAAATTCAAAATAATCAGACCTTGTCGAGTCGAGTTTAAACTCTCAAATAATTATCTTGATAGACTAGTAAATCTTATCGAGTTTATATAATTTTACTTTAATATCGTATACTAATTCATGGTATATATTAGTTTTTTATCAATCTGTAAAATAATATGGAGGCATTCGATCTATCTAGAGCTTATATTTAGGGATTAATGGTGCATAACCTTTGATTGACAAATCGAGGCATCTTCATAGCTTATTATCTAAAAACTCGATAAACTTATAAAGCTCAAACTCGAGTTTACTCGACTTAGCTCAATTACACCCAAAGACGAGACACAAATTCCTTCCAGGCATACAATTGGAATTTGCATTAAGCAAATGCAAGTAGCTATATATATGTAGGTAAACTATACATATGAGATACACAGGAAGAATTTACATATACACTGTAAATACAACATTTAACTTCACCTTACCAACTCCACACTCTAATAACCTCAAGTTGGACTTCTTCCTCTATTAAGAAGCAAGCGGGAAGAACTAAACTGAAATTTCCCTTTTCTTTGGCCTACCGTTCTTTTCTTGACCAAAACAATTTCAGCTATTTTCTTATACTTCGTAAATAAATGGAAATGAAATGAAAACTAATCTGAATGATTTCCCATTTTATCTTATGGGATGTGAGTACCGCTCATCCCAGACACCAATGGAGACGGTGGAGATGCTTCAAGACAGTTTTCGTTCTCTTCGTCTGGCCTTTATCTAATATGGGAATCATATGTGTCAAAAAGGGAATCTGGGATAATCAGTGGTAACTTATCTATGTACATGAATAGCCTCCTTAGATTTTCCCTCGTCACTGTCCCCATGTCCACTACGTCTCTACTGTCAGTTAACACCCACAAATCTCCGGAGTTTACTCTCTTCAGACTGTCGCGGCAGAATGGGCATGATTGTGATCTTGACCTCCTGTCGATCATGGCAACAAATCTTTACTGTCATCGCTATGGAGAGAACAATTAAGAAACAAGAACATATTTCTTAAATTGGCAAAACGATAATGGAGATCAGGGCATTAAATAAATGAAAATATTCTTTCATGAGCATTAGTGTCGATGGAGAAGGTAAACAGGCTCAAGCTAGCTATGGCACATAAAGACATAAAAGAGATCACAGAGTCCCAGCCAAACAATCTCCAAATTAATGAAACAAACTTTTCGAGTACCCCAGTTTGAACAATATATTGCATCTATAATGCTGAAATATAAATAAATATGATTATCCAAGCACTAAATGTTATCAGCAAAGTTACGCCCAACATCAAGTGACCATTGAACATGCAGTCGCTCAACCCCTCTAAATGAGTCCTTTGTTTTACCCTCAAGCATCAGCACATACATTCATCATTGGTCAGAAATTCCATTAGCTCATGAAAATGTTTATATGCTATATCTCACAGGCACATACTTTCACGTCTAATAAGATTTAAATTGTTGCCTAAATTCCAGAAAAATATCATGTCGGCGCACTTGCTCAATCAATGAATTTTAACTACATTTATTGGAATACAGTAAACATTTGATCATCAAGTGAAAAAGGAACCCAATCAAGTAAACAATGGACTGTGAATAATCACTAAAGAAAGAAGTGCATGCCAATTATTGTTGCTATTACCACTCGCAAAGACAACTACTTATGCATCATTCATTTTGGGGGACACGAAAGCTTGCTAGAAAAATACGGAAAAACACGCAAAGGAGCAAAGAAAAATAAATAAATTCATAAAGACGACAGTGTCCAAAGGGTAGAGAGAAAAAAAGAGTGAGAGGATACCATTCATGGTAACATTTCAAGCACATGGCGTGGTTGCAGTTAGGCAATACAATCTTACTATTCATCTCCATGCATATTCCACACTCCTCTTCTCTTTCAATGTCAACATCCGTAAGCAACCTATGTTCTTCATCATTTCTTCTTCGGTACCTCTCCATACATACTGCTTTCTGTTTCTTATCTTCTGTATCATCGACCCCCTTTTGTAATTGCAATAAAGAGGGATAAATAACCGCTGGCCAAAGAAAGAACACATGATATGTAAGATAATTTTAGATGAATTTGGGGAATTAACACAAATCATTAAAAAAATTATAAACCAATTAGCTCAGGCTAAATGGTACATGCATTAATCCCTAAGGCTATGAGGTCTCGAGTTCGAGACCAGCCAAATACAAATATAGCAACTTACCATAGAACTCCCTTATACTTGCTTTTCTTTCCTGAGTAGACATGGTGGTCGTGCCATCCACATATACCTGAGGTAAGACACATATCAGTCAATAACATGGTTTACATATTGACAAACCAAACAATCTAATCTAAATGTACAAATTAAAACCTTGTAAATCAGGATCCTCAACAATCCGAGGGCTCCAGCGAGATTGCAGTCTGTCCACTGAACTAGAAAAAGAAACAGGTGGGCAGCTGGACTATATGACATTCTCATCTGAAGGCAGGCACCATCAAATTCTCTAGGAAAATCCGACGCTCTGCACACGGCATTGCAAGATATGAATTCAAGCGTAAACCTAGCAGACTAGCAGTATATTCAAATATAAATGTCATAAGTATAATAAAAGAAAATCTCAACATTCCATTGTATCTACCCTGTTCACTATGAATCACCATTTATCAGGATGTAAGCAATTGTGATGGCTTTTTCTTGTAATTAAGCTAACATTTGGTATTTCTAATTCTAACAAGAACCTAAACCTAAACCGTTGGACCGGTTAACCACATTTTCTGGTTCGGTTTTCCGGTTTCGGTTCGGTTAATCGGTTTGACTGGTTTTTTTGCCCACCCCTACAAGAAGTCATAGTAAAGTAAAGTATAAAATTTGCAAGAATTCAAATAAAGGCTGTTATGAAAGATTTATGATAGTTTCATAAATGGAAATTGAGGTGGAACCCATTAATCACGTGAAGTCAAGCTAACTCCTTATCAAGATAACAATACTGACAAACCTCCAGGCCCCAGACCCAACTGATAAGAATAAAAAAAAAAACACCAAGAATGGAAATCAAACACAAATAACCACACAGAGAATCCAACTAATTGCTTAAGCAAATCTAAAACCAACTGAAAAATCTATGAAAACTTCCTAATTTAGCAACACTTGAGCATCCACATAAGAATCACAGCTCAAAAACCCAGTCAAAACTAAATGTCTACCTCAATAATCAAGAAATATCTCAATTTTAAGCACTAAAATAAAACTTACTGTTCATAAACAAATTTAGGGTTTTGTTTAAGCTGAATTACTCAAAATTGATAAGCTTCACAACATAATTTTACACAACAAAAAATTTAGTATAATCTAAAACCCTAACATACAAAAAGTAATCAAAACTTTCTAACATAATTATAAACAGTAAAAAACAGTAAAAATTCATAAAAATCCACATTCGAACTAAAACTTCAAGAACAAATAATTTCAGTTCATGCAAAAAAAAAACTGAATTAATAAAATTAAGTGTAAGAAGAACATACAGAGTATTGGCATGTTGAATATCAGCTTCAAGAACTTTAAGAGAGTCTTTAAACGACTTTCGCATAGAAGCTACGTACATCTCCTTCGTCTTCGTCAAATTCAAATTCAAAACAGCCAAAACTAACCGGAAAATTCTCCTCGGCCGATCAGTATCTGAACAAAATGGAATTAAATTATCTTTCCGATTACTAAGGTTTGGAAAAAAAGAAGGCGATAGATAGAGGAGAAAGAAAGAGAAGGGGAGGACACGTGGAGAGGTGAAAAGGACGTCGTGTTGAGCGTTGAAATTAAATAGGATCATAATTATTTATTTATATTAATAAAATAAGTGTATGAAGAACAAGTGTTATATAGAAAATTTATAAATAAATTCTTTTACCTTATCCATTTGTCTGCCACTTTTATTTTATTTTTGTTATTTTAGCTTTGCCTACACGCACTGTTTGTGTATGATCGTTACGTTTTTTATTGCACTGTCCACTTACTTACTTTTATCATCCTTTTCTTTTCTTTTTTTTTAACTAAAACTATCCTCTCTTTGTTATTTTTCTTAACTATTATTAATAAATTAAAAATTAAATAATATGGATATGTATAATTATAAGAAAATAGTATTTCATTTTTGAATATGGTTATTTTATATATTTAATTTTTAAAATTCATATTTTATAGATTAACATAGATATCTTTAGAGACGGAATCATAATTTGAAGTCAGGTGGGACAAAATTAATTGATTATTTTGTTTGCACATTCGCCAAAAGCTACATCATTTTTTATAGAATAAAAATAATATATGAAATTAAAATGATCAAACCCATATTGTTTTAGCATAAAACAAAACCACATCATTTTCACATTAGTACTTTCAAAAACTAGACCTAATTGAAAAACAAATTACTAGCTACAACTTAATCTGAAATAGGCATTCGTTGGTATAACAGTTCATTTGTCTATTAATCAAGTATTATCAATTGGTCTAATATAAATCACAATGATATATTAATGCATATATTTCACTTATAAAAGTTATAATTTATTTGAAGTGGCGGCAGCTGCAGCTCGCCCCACTTTTTCTCAGCCCGTCGTTGATGATAACACAACTTGGCTAGAGATGGAATGACAAACTCAACCAAACTTGTCTCGGCCTCTAGTGGGGCGTTAGTTGGATCTCAGCCCTTATCTGAATTCTATCCTCATCTAAATGCATGTAAGTTATGATCGGTATGTCAAAACACTTTCATATGTTGGTTTGAGAAATAGTACCTTTATAATGAGAACTTATTATATGGCGTAACACAGAATAGCAGGCAATACTACTGCTAGACTGAGGATTATTGTTACACATAGCTGAAATATAATAAAGAGCAACCCGATAAAATACACGTGTTATCCAACAAAGCAGCAGCTGGTTACAACTCAATTACAACTGGATAAACGATGATTCCTTTTGTTTTTACAAAGCCTATATAAACTACTCATTGTTCTTTGATTTACTCAGTTTTTGTATTTCACAAACTCAATCAATATAGTGTTCTTAATTTGTTCTCTGATTTCTGATATGGTATCAAAGCGGGTTCGAGCCCGATAGTTAGCATTGCCACCGGAGTTGCCGTGGCGATTTTAAATTTAGTTTTCTTCTCCGTCATACCGAATTAGATGTCCAGTCCCAACAGTCGGGATTGATTCAATTTCAGTTTAAGAGCATCACTATTGATGACTCGATTTTGATTTTAGTTTCAGATTGAAGTTCATCGCTATCGGTGACTTCGATTTTGGTTTTGGTATTTGGTCATCGCTATCGGTGAGTCAAATTTTAAGATTATTGGTGGTTCGAAAATTTGATTTCAGTTTTTCACTATCATCAAACGAGTTTCATGTTTGATTTCAGTTTATATTCATCATTATGGGTTATTTCAGAGTTCAAGTTTCGGTTGAGTTTTTGCTTGATCTATGCCTACGGGCCTCTGAAAATTCCATTTTTATGCCTGGTTGGGAATTAATCCCAATTTTGTACCTGAGACCACGCAATCCGCGATTTTAAATCGCGGATTGCGTGGTGAATTTAGTATAAAGTTTTATTATTTTTATTTGATTTTAAAAAATTATTTTTTATAAGTAAACCATTTTTGAATCAATTAAATAACCAAGCTCAATGGCGGTCATTAGATTATCATATATTATAATTGAATTGAAACAATAAAATAGAAAATATATATAAAAAAAAAGCTGTAGAATTATTTAAAGACTTCGAAGAAAGCAAAATCCAATTCAATTGATTTCATTGGACAGTATAATTAAATTAAAAAAAATCATACAATAACTGATGTCCGGTTAGAGTCAATAACAAATATTTAAAAAAAAATAGGATTATTATATGTTATTATTAATTGTATATGTTTTATACAATATTTTGTATAAAAATTATATTTTTGTAATTTATAAATACCTATGAGTTTATAATTTTTTAGTCCATTAGTCTATTGCAAATATTTAAGTCAAATTTTAATATATTAAGTATTGTCTTAAAGCATTTCTAACCCAACTTTATAATAGGCTGTGGCCTTATTGTATAGAATAAATCAATTCTAATCCAATTTTATATTTTGTTTTTCCATTTTACAGTTTTTGTCAGTTTTTATTGTTCACATTTCTATAAGGATCAGTTTATATTTTTTTGATTATAAATTATCTGTTGAACTCAATAACTTGAAATTTATACAGTTATATACTAATATTGATGATAAAAGAAAAGACTTATAGAGGATGAAGTAATTTCAGGATGAAAAGTGAAAGTAATAATGCTTCCATTTGTTTGTGGATTAATCACAGAATTACAGATCTATCAATCCAGACATTATTAATTATAATTGCAGTTATAGCTAATCATTGAAGGTTGACACAGGATTAAGGATATCATTATTAATAATGAACCTTTATTTTTTTTGTCAATATGATCAAACTTATCAAATGATCTACATTGCAATAATTGACTGTAAATGAGAGTACATATAAAAGAAATTGGGTGGTTAGTGTAACTAAAAATTTAAATTAAGAGGGATAGAATAAACAAAATAATCATGTAATACATAAAATTTATTAAAATTAAGAGAATCAATATATAATAATTACCCAAATAACATGACATATTTTTAAAAAATTATTTAAATTATTTATATTTTAATAAAAATAAGAGTAAATGTAATTTTTAAGCCACCATGTGGCTACGCTTCTGGCACTCACCAATACTCAAAATTGACTCTAATTTTTTTATAAATTGTAAATTCATAAAATATAAAATCTCTGAATTTTAAAATGTAATCACCGGTTCTAATTATAAAATATACAAATTTATAGAAATAATTTTAAATTAATATAAAATTACAACAAGTCATAGTAATCAATAAGTCATAGATCAAAAGGTATAAATACTAGACAGCCAACTGCCAGGTCGAAAATTGAATTCTTCCACAAAATGCTCTTCTCTGAAATAAAAAAAAATCATAATATATAAAATAAAGTTAAGGATAATAGATTCTCTAATTTTTTATTCTTATTATATTTTATCATGTCAAACAATCCATCTTATTAAATTTATAAATTTTAATTATTTAATATTCCTCAACTAAAAGATTTCTATATAATAATATCTCAATCAAGCATAAAATCAAAATCATGGGTGTTTCTTCAACAACATATAAACAACTAATCCACTCATATGGATTGAGATTCTTTCATGTTTATTTGAATATAAGAGGTCATATTCATTAAATATAAAATAAATTACTATAAGACTCTTTATATTTGACATAATCCACACTTTAATCCTTCATATTTGAAAATTGAACTATATAGCCCCTCACTTTTATTTTTATCAACGATTTAGTCCTTTCGTCCATTTTTGATGTTAATCAACGAAGTCAACGAAACTATATGGTCCTCCACTTTTATTTTTCTCAACGATTTCAGCACTCACTTTTGTTTTTATCAACGATTTCGTCCCTCAGTTTTGATAATTAAATTATTCGGAAGTCCCTTGACTTCGTTGACTAACACTAAAAATGAATGGAAGGACTAAAACGTTGACGGAAGTAAAAGTGAGGGGCCACATAGTTTAGTATTCAAACAGTAGGGACTAAAATTTGAATTATGTCAAATGTGAGGGGCTCTATAGTAATTTGCCCTTAATATACAACATTCATTATAAAATAAACAGTGTAAATAAAAAATTTCTTAATAAATTTGACCTCACATATTCTAATGAACATGAGAGAATTTATGTCCGTATAAATTAACGACAAAATTGAAATGGAAGAAAATTAAAAGAATTTTCTCTCTTTTATCCTTTATTTATTGTATAATATTATCTCACGTCGCGTTTAGGTTTGCACAATTCAAAAAAGAGTGTAAAATTTGATCTATTTTTGAAAAATATATTTTAATTGCCATTATTTATTCAATTTTTTCAAAATGATATTTTTTAATTTTTGTAGTTATTAATTTTATTAATTATAGTAGTTTAATTTTAATAAGTATAGTTTTTCTATTAAAAGAACTACCGAACGATTGGTTAAAAAATTGAAAAAAAATAACCTTTTTCTAATAAATATATATATAATTAACTATAATTAAAATATATTGTATTTAAATTAATATTCTAAAATATTAAAATATAAAAAAATGATTTATTTTTTAATTTGTTTTGCATCACAGAATGGAGCAGCAGTTATAAGGAACAGGAATTCAATTTGTTTTTTGGTTAGTGACTCGGTGGTATAAAATCATCAAAAAATTGTAACTTGTAACTATGTACAGTAGTTCATTTAGAAAGGGAGATTTTTATGTCGGTCGAGTCTACCACGTCATGACTAAGCCAATTATATTATAGCACCTCATTAAAATGATAATATTACAATTTTTCCATCATTTTAATGAGATGTTATAATGTGATTGATTTATTTTATGGATGACATGGTAAACTCGGTCTACTTAATAATTTCTCTGAAAGAGGATACAAACTAAAATTAAATAAAGATTAAACTCTAAACTATAAGATTGTGATTCAGTGTCTCTTAAATATTTTAATTAATTTCAGTGTCTCTTAAATATTTTAATTAATTAAAAATTATATATTTATTGAAATCAATAGCTGATAAAATTATACAATATAACAAAATTAAAATCATAATAATCCAATTATATTAGTAATTAATTTAAAAATAAAAAAATGATATTTCTAACTGATCTAATAATATAGCATACTTTTTTAATTAATAACAATATTTGAAAATAGATTCTTTAACTATAAATTACTCTAAACTTTTACTCCTCTTTAATTGAAAGGTTTTTCTTCTTCTTGTTCTTATACCTTCTATATGCTCAAGTTAATCTTTATTTTTAAGGTTTTTTTGTTAAATAATCTCTCCAAAATAGAGTTATATTTTGTGTTTGAATAAATTTTTGTAAGAATAATTTCGGTTTGCAGGTTGATTTCTTGGATGATTCATACAATTTTAATGATTGTTCGGATTTCATATTCAATTTTTTGAAGATCTAAATTTTTTTGATGTGTTATGATCTATTTATTTTGAACTTCACTGAAAATGCTATGATTCAACAAATCAAGCGGATCAAAATCTGGTAAATCAAGATCCTCGCACCAACAGAATGTTGTTCATCGTTAACAGTTAAGATGGCATATTTAGCGAGATTTATGTTATAAATTTTTCTTTTTCAGCTATTTTTTACTTGTATTTTTTTTTTCTTAATATTTGTTTGCAAATTTGATAGATTATATAATTAATTTTTATAATATGACTTTCTTTATCTTATATGTTATTCATCATCGATGAATTCTACCTTTAAAAGAAAGCCTTTAAATCACAATTTTGAAAATCACATTAATCTTTTGTACAAATAATTTAGTACATGGGCCTTGAGGGGAAATTGTTAACCATTTGCTTGATAAATTTAATAGACAAAAATATGAATTTAATTATTTATTAAAATAAAATAATATCAAAAATTCGTAAAAATTTAATAAATTAAGAAATAATCTAAATAATAATATTATCTAAGTAATCCTTTTTCCGTCCTAAATTGATAGGTGGTTTAATACAAACACAAATATTAAAAAAATTAGTAAATCTGTGTATATGAGTATTTTTATAAAAGAGGTAATATCATAAAAATTCACCAATTTTACACGTTTTTTTTTCAATTTAATGATGTTATTTAAAACTTATTATATAGATACATAATTTTTTTTTTCAAATTCATACATGGTGTTGAGGTGACACTTATTCATGGTGTAATTTGTTAAGGTGGATGTCATTTTTAACTAATGAATGATGCAACGTCAACATCATGTATGGATTTGAAAAATAATAAAAATTTATGAAATTTTTTAGAAGACGTGATTAAATTGAATTTTTTTTATAAAATTGGTTAATTTTTATAACATTAATCCTTTATAAAAATGTACTAACACTCTTAATAAAATTTGCTCTTTTTTTAATGTAATACTAAAATTAGTTTAATAAATACACATATCACTAAATCATTTAAGTAATAAATGACTGTGTATAATTTGGAACTCTGAAATTTAGAATAATGACTATCAATTTGGATCGAAGGAAGTAATGTATAGTGATATGTATAATGACACTTTTAATACAAGGATAAATCCATTTTAAGGTTTTTTAACTTTGCGTTTTTTATTTATTCGATTTTTGAACTTTTATTTGGTCTTTTTGATCCCTTAACTTTTTATTTTTATTTATCTAATCCTTAAACTTATATTTAGTCTTATATGGTCCCTAAACTTTGATTTTTAGTCTTATCTCATCCTTGAACTTTAAATCTTTTGCTTTTTGAGGACTTGAGGAATCAAAAAATTAAAAGTAAGAGACCATATAAATAAAAATGTTAAATTTAAGGGACCATATAAATGAAAATTGTAAAGTTAAAATCAGGTAAGACCAAATAGGAGTTTAAGGATCAGATAAGCAAAAAACATAAAGTTATGGACCTTAAGATGAATAATCCTTAGGGCTGAGCAGAAACCAAACCAAACCGAAAAACCGAAACAAACCACAGTTCAATGTTTGGTGTGGTTTTTCGGTTAAAACGGTTTGGTTCGGTGTAAAATATAAGAAAGTATGGAGTTTGGTGTTTGGTTTGGTTTTTAGGTTTAGAAAACCGAACCGACCGAAAAACCGATGTAACCGAAGTACCAATAAGACGTCGTTTTGGTAGCACGTGTGGCACGTACTGAAGACCTGTAACCCTAGCTCGAAACGACAACACTTCATGACCCTTTATAAACCCCATTATCTTTTCTTAACCCTAATTCCTAAACCTAATCAGTTCACTCTGATTTTTCACTTTCTCTCGCCTCTTTTCTCTCTGATCTCTCTCATCTCATCCTCTCAAAACCTCTATGCCCTTTCTCTAAAATTTGAACCCTAATCTTCTATGAAAATCCTAATCTCTCTACTCTGTCGTTCTGGTTTACTCTAGATCATAAAATAGCTAAGCCATAAATGATTTCCCTTACTCAGTTTTGTACTATGGTTGTGAATCGATAGAGATCCTCATGCAACCTTTCGTTTTGAAGTGAATCATGCGATTTATTGTAGAACTTGATCTATAATTGGTGAGAAGGGTTTTGTTTCTCTGTTACTGGAGTTCTGTGTATGATACCTTATTTCCATGTTTGATATTTGATTTTATACCTTGTATGTGTTCTCTGTGTTTGAAAAATGGAGGCTTTATGCTCGAGGTGGAAGCCTGATCTCAAAAAAGGTAAGAATATAGAGTTCGAGGGTGGTTTTGACACTTTCATTCTTATTTTGCCTTCTCTTCTCTGTTTGATGGTTTTGTATTTCTGTTTTTCATGTTTCATATTCGAAAATGGAGACTTGGTTGGTCTGGAAGCCCTAAACTAGATCTCTATCGTTCACAAGGTAATACACATTAATCCCTTGTTTGTTTTTGTGTTTTGAGTTTTGAACACAGAGGTGTTATTTTGACACTTTGACTCTTTTTTTTACCTTCTCTGTTTGATGGATTTTTTGTTTGTGCTTTTCAAAATGGAGCTTGGTGGAAGCCCTAAATTGGATATGTAAAATCATTGAATCAAGGTAATCATCGAATGATCCTAAATTGTTAGTCTTTGTGTTTGTGTGGGACTCTGTGATTCTGAAAGGTTTGCTGAAATGTATTTTTTTAACATGAATCATTTGGCTGAAGAAGATTCACATACTCTGTGAATTATTGGTGAAAGCCCAAACGACCCACATTTGATCTGTTCATTTGTTCTGCTATGAGAATCACTTAATCTGCTTTCAGTTTTGAAGTTTGTTGCATCCATATTCTTTAGTAAGCTTTTGTTCTGACCTTTAGTTTTGTTTTTTGTGTTTAATTAATGGAGGTTTTAAGAGATTAATTAAACTAGTAGACTAGTATTTGATCTGGTTTTGTTTCTGTATTTGTAGATGTCTGAATCTGGACAAGTTGGTGATGCTTATACTGGTGCTGATGATTCCCTCATTGACCTTCTTGATCCATTGCCCTTTCTAAGTGAGCAGCAGCAGCAACGTGTTGGTGCCGATGAGGGCTCTTCTCAGCCCACTCAGCAGTAGGATAAGGATGCAACTGTGACTGGCATGAAGCCAGTGGATAAAAAACGAAAGCAGATAGTGGTAAGATAAAAAGTCTGAGATCACTTTGAGCGTATTATTGATGAAAATTCTGGGAAATTGCTTATGGCTAAGTGTATATATTGTGTTAGAGTCTACCATTCAGACGCTAAACTAAATGGCAACCCTTAGAGCACATAACATTGCATGCTTAAAAAATCCACATAGTAAAGACACTAGGCATGCATTAATGACCCAACAACCTGTTATTAAATGTGAAGAGGGGGATGAGGGGAAGGGGCAGTTTAGGGCGAATCAGATCGCCTTATATTGATTGGAAAAATATATATCTGATTCCCTTCTTCTCCCTCAAAATTTTTTAGTCTTTACAGTTAAGTAATGACCATTTGAAAAGAAACTTGAAAGTGAAATTATTGAAATTTCAAAACTTGTTTGCTCCTGATGTTGTTGGTTGCCAAATGATGTCTGCTGCCTATATTTTGGATGCTTGAACTTGCAAGTAAGTGAACTGATGATTTTAATTTCAGTTCATTATTTGTATTATAACATGACACAATTTTTTTGTAATAGATAGAGCTGTTATTTTTTGCATATAAGTTAATTCTGTAACTTGTATTAAAACAGGACACATATTTTTTGTTATAGTTAGGGCTATTCTCTTTAGCATATGATTTAAGTGTTTAAGTTGTATTAATACAGGGATTTAGTATGCAAAGTGTAAAAGAATAGATTATAGTAAATTTAGTATGTAAAGTTTAATAAATATTTACAGTTATTGTATGTTTTCATTGTAATTGTGTTAAAAATTAGGCTTTCAAAAATGGCCTTCAGTAGAAGTCCAAACCGAATAAAAAAACCGATATCGAACCGAATCGAAATATTTTTTCGGTGAGTTTCGTTTTCAGTGTATGATTTAATTATGCACGATTCGGCCCTCAAAAAAAGGAACTTCGACACCGTTGGTTTCTGATATTTTAAAATCGAACCGAACCGAACCGACCGACGCTCTTCCCAAATAATCCTTACTAAAATTCGACATGGGAGTTGCATCATGCAGTGCACTCAAACGACATATCGTTTTTTAGTTTGCAGACCAACCGTAGTATCAATTTCCAGGCACTGACTCCCTCTTGAAACTGCCTGAACTGACAGTCCCATGTTCTTGTCTTGAAAACAATGTGAAAACGAAAAAACAAAACAAAACAGAGAAGAACATTTAATCAACTAAAAATTGAAAAAAAATCCCCAAATGAAAACCCTAATTCTCACAAACCCAATTATTAACACAACCTCCAAATTCACCAATTTTCATGGCAATAGATCTTTTCACATTTTCAACCCCAAAAAAAATTTCTCTTTCACTAAACCATTTGCCACCAATTCACTCAGTTACGGTGGCTGGGACGATTTACGACTCGGTGGTGAGTTATCCGATTCCGGTGATACAACTCAGCTCCCTGATTTTATACTTTCTAGAGGAATTGAAGGTGACAATAAAAAATATATCTTTGTATTTGTGTTAGGTATTTTTTGTGCTTTTGCTATTTCTAGAGTTAAAATTTCTTCAATTATTGTTTTTCCTGCCTCTGTTTTGATTTTTGGTGTTGGGTTTTCACTTGGGTTTTTCCGTGGTGGGAGTTTTAATGAGTTTAGTTTAAATGCAAATAAGAAGAGGGTTAAAGATGATAATTTTAGGGTTTATAGTGAGAAATTGAGAAGTTTGGTTGCATTTTTTGATGGATTTGAGGTTAAAGTTAATGAGCTGAAGAAGAATATACTGAGAGTTATTGATACTAAAGAGATTGAATTGAGTGATTTGGAAAATTATGTTGGTGTTATTGAATCGTTACACGAATCGGCTTTGAATTCGAGAAGTGTTGTTGACAGTACAATTGATAGCTTAGGAAATTATAGCAATGTGGTCATCGAGGATCGAAAATCTGCTGGTAAAAAGAAGAAAGAAATCGGAGAAGTTGGATCCGAGTTATTGCAATTTGTTGGTGGTTTGTTTGGAGAGAAACTGGAAGGCTCAAAGCCTGCTAAAGCGAAAGATAAAGACAATGTTAAGCAAGGTGCGGCTGGACAGGGTTTAACCAAAAAGGATATAGACAGTGATCAAAATCGAGTAAACAGTTCAACTCAACGGATAAAACTTAATGGTGTTGACAATGATAAAGAACATAGGACTTCTATGTTTTCTCAAGGTTTACCTAATAACTCTGCTTTAAATTGGGATAGTGAAAGAAGAATTAGAATAATTTCAGATAATGCTAAGATGAAGATGGGAGAAATAGGTGGGAATCGGAAAAAAATTCTCGACACCCAAGAATATTCTTACCAAAGTAGTAGATTGCAGTTTGTGGATAATCAGCGTATCAGCTGGAAGACGAACCAAAATAATGCAACTGAGATGCAGAAATTCCGTGAGGATGCGCCTGACTCTACGGATTTTGATTTCACTTTTAAACATGCAGAAAGAGAAACTTTGTTTATGCAAGAGCAGGTGTCAACTCAAACTAGTGGCGCTTACGAGTCTTCAAACAGTAGGAAGGTGGATCTAGATGAAAATTATGGACCTCAATTCAGAGAAAATGAGATCAATGATGATTCCCAATTGCCCGATCATCAATCTGTAATGGAGGGTGAAGTCGGTCCTTCATCTTCTTCAATGCTTGCAGACGACGTGGTGTTTGATAGGTATCTTTCGGAAGCTAATAATCTTATGAAACAAGCCAAGGAATTTGTCAGGCGAAAACACAATGAAGAAAATGCAGAGATAATACTATACAAGTCCGCCAAGTTGCTTTCTAAAGCCTTAGCCATGAAGCCGATGAGTTTGTTGGCTGTCGGCCTATTAGGCAACACATATCTCCTTCATGGAGAATTAAAATTAAGGTTCAGTCGTGAACTGAGAACTCTCCTTTTAAGAAGGGATCCCTTATCAGTTGAGGATTTCGATGAGAATTTGTCAAAGAAAGATAAAATTGCATATGCTCTTGCTAATGTGTGTGAAGAATGTGAAGAACTTCTTGTGGAGGCAGGCAGAAAATATAGGCTCGCATTATCCATTGATGCAAATGATGTTAGAGCTTTGTATAACTGGGGCCTTGCTCTCTCTTATCGGGCACAATTGATTGCGGATATTGGACCAGTAAGTATTCACCATTTTGACTTTTATGGACTTTGTAGTAGTTTATATGGAGCCTTTGGGTTAGGTTGGTATGAACAAAGAAAGAAATGGAAAAACAAAAAAGTAATATGAATTCACAAAAACAACTGTGGATAGAACTAAAAGTAGATATCGAAGTTGCTTTGATGATCCAATAATATTATTACCTCACTTCGGAATTCTTGGTTACCTAGACTGGATGAAAATCTTATTGATGGAATGAATAATTTAAGTAATAATATCATGGTCGATCTAATTGTCAGACTATAGATTATAAGTTCAAAACTCTAACCCATTCCCATTTTGGGCGGACCAAATCTACTAATTCATTGATTTCAGATCTTGAACTAAGAAATAAATGCTAGAAGCTAAAAAAAGGGTTTCTTGAGCAACTTTTATAAACAGGTTCATTGATACTTTGGTATTGTAGGTGATATTGCACATACAATCTGATTCAATTTGATGGAATTGTTTGATCTTTAAAGGGACAGTAGTCTGTCAGTATAATTAGCATAATTTGACAACTTAGTTCTAAGCAATTTAACATCTGATCTGATGCCTTACAAGTTTGATCTATATCTTCTTAAATTTCAGGAAGCTGCTTCTGATGCTGACAAAGTGTTCTTAGCTGCAATTGATAAATTTGATGCAATGATGTCCAAAGGAAATATTTATGCACCAGATGGTAAGATGAAAAAGATTTAGAGAATCTCTGAATAACTTTACGTCAAGATAATAAAGTAGCTCTGAATCATTTAATTTTCACATTCGTGCATTGCAGCTCTATATCGATGGGGAGTTGTGCTGCAGCAAAGATCTCGATTACGGCCGAGGAATAGTAAAGAGAAGATGAAGTTGCTAATGCAGGCAAAAAGATTATATGAAGATGCACTTGGTATGGACTATGACAATCTTCAAGTAAGAGAAGCTATATCATCATGTGTTGCTGAGCTGAATTACAGGCGCCTTTGATGCTGGGAACCCGGAGTTTATGTCGACCCCCTCCGTCATACTTGATACTCGACATTCTCGGTTTCCTTATTCATTTTAATATTCTTTATACGGATACTCAAAGAATAATAGCAGAGAACAAAAGAAGCCGGTCTTGGTGTTCTGCAACATTGATAAATTGTAATAAAAAAGATGAACACCGACAAACTGTTAATAATATCATAGAACTAATAATTTTGATCAATAACCTTCTCGGCTCTCGCATCAAACATATATCTCTGTCTCCATATTGTAATTGGCTAAGGTTATAGGATCAAATCTTTTTACAAACGCTAAAAAATTCCTTCCCGAGTTATAAATAAATAAAAATAGAAAGTTCTGGCTTAAAAATATTTCTTCAGCCTTGAGGACAGAAAAGTTTGGAAAGGTTGCCATCCATAATTTATGTTTTCTTCAACTTCAAAAATTAATTTATACTTGTGCAAAAGAAGAAATGGAGCCAGAAATCACAGTGAAGAGTGAATTAATAACATTCGCAATCCTTCTATTACAACCTCATTTAACTAAACAAAAAGGAAGAATCAGTTAATACAATATAAATTTTCAATTTAGTTCACATTTCTGTATAAAAGTTCCTACATCATCGACTTCAAACGTTCCCGGAAAACCTTCATCATTCCCGTGAAAGTAACAATTCCAACCAACGTGCCATCTTCCTCAACAACCCATACATAACTCACACGATGAGAAATTGCCTGGATCATTACCGCCACCAACGAGCTCCATGGGAAGCACACTATTGCATCTGTTCTCCTTGCAACTCTAGTCGAATGACAGCGAAAACTCCCACTCTTGCTTAATCCAAACTCCTCATCTGAAGAAGATGAATACGAAGAACATGATGATGACATTGAAATTCCTGATTCTTCTTCTATCAGTTCCAGAGCGGCACCTAAGTTTTTCTCATCTAATCGTTCCTTCACCAACTTTATTAAATCCTCCGGCGGGTCACCACAATCTACAAAAGCCATCAACTCCCCCACAGAAAGTGTAGCAACAGCAGCAGCCACCGACTCATCACAATAATTCAATGCATAAGGCGATATCTCACCAATTAACTTGCCTTCTGTGTCAACCACAGCGACTGACGTTTGCTTGACAAGGGATTGAGCGATCAACGGCAATGCAGAAGTGGTAGGCTCGTCGTAACAGACCGCCAAGATTGATTCAGCTTCGATAATGTTGAGGGACTCAATGCTGTGATTAGGAATAGGCGAGAAGAGACCGATACAGTTAAGAAGGTAGCGAATTAAATCCTCTAGCGTCAGCCAGCAGTACTCACGACCATTGTGGAGGGTGGAGATAGATGATGTCTTGTGTGTCAGCTTTTCTCTTGTAAAAGGACTATGAAGTGGTATTACAAGATTCTGTGCACCTTCAACAATCAGATCTATAGCCTCCGACAACCTGAAACAACATGCGAGAAAACCATCAGATATGCTCAAGTTTAAATACACAGGAATTTATTTATTTTTACATACACGCAGTTATATCACGAGTTTCTGGATTCAAACCCCGCCTTATAGCTAACATCAACTGAGATTCTAGCGATCGGAACCTTATGTATGTAAAATAATATAAATTAATCATGATTTTCTTTTCTTAAAAAAGGCATTTTCACACGAATCAAGAGCAAGAATTAAAGTAAAACCATTAAACTATAGCTCAAATGGTATAAACGCCGGGCAGAATGTTCTATTCCTCGCACGAGCGCTTTCCCTCCCGGTTATAAACAAAATTAAACTATAAACAAAATCAAATCTCGTCTTATAGATTCATTCCTTCAAAGTTGCTAGTAAACATTTGAATTCTAGCTACAACATCAAAATATAACCGATAATTAAAATAATTAATTCAAATTATAGAACTGCAAACAAAAACCTAACCCTAAATCAAAAAATATTAAAATTCAACCAACCTGGCGTGAGGCTCCAAATGTTTAACAACATCACCAGAAACTTTAGGAACAAGAACAGCAACACAAGTTTGAAGAACTTTCCCCAAATTTTTCAAATTATCTTCCTTGCACAAGAAGCAAACAATATCCACCATACAAATTTTACCAATGCAGCGACAATTTTCCTCATTACATCTTAAACCTCTCGTTTTAATATTAATATTAAAATTAGGAAGATTATTATTATTATGGTCACAGCTCCATATACTTAAATACGGCTCGTCGGATCTTTTCAGCGCCGATAAGGCGTCAGCGACGGTGGCGGAGATTGACAGAGACCTCAGAGCGGGTTTTCCTAGGCATAGATCTGATACCTCGCGAGTTAATAAACTAACTGCCATACACAGAAGAATTGATAAAATGAATGTATGGGAGAGGTTTCTGGCGAGAATGTTAAGCGGAAGCTGCCGGAATGACGACGGAGGATGGCGGTGGTGGAGGAGGAAAATTTTGACGGGAAGAGGACTAGATGTTTTTGTTGTGTATTTATAGGCGGAGTTTTTACCGGGATTACTGGGTCTCTCGGTGTGAGGCCCACTACTGAATTTTCGGATTTTTTATGCGGGAATGAATGGGTTAAAATTCAAAGATTATTTTATGGCCAAAAAGAAATTTAATATATTATGCTTAACACGTTTAATTTTTTAAGAATTGTTTAAAAATGCCACTTGATGAGTAAAAAATGGTCAAAATTGATCAAGTAAACCCAAAATTTAGGTTTAAATTTGTATAAGCTTAGTTTAGATTTATAATTAAGATGTCAAGAAACTATTTATGTATACTTTTATTTTTTTTGTTTTACTATATTATCAGGAGTGGGTATTCGGGTCAATACCGAACCGGAACCAAAGTCTACCTTTTTCCAAAATCTAACTTATCCAAAATTATAAAAATGTGCAATTTTTTAAATTAGACTGGTTTTTTTGATATTTTTAGTCAGGTTTATGTTAAAATATAATTTATTTATTTTAGGTCAAAACCAAAGTAAATCAAACATTTGAATTTTTGTTATCATATCAAAACAAACTTAATCGAATTTGTCGGTTCGGTTTCATTTTCAAATTTGATCGGTTCTTGCGCACATTTTATATTACCAAAAAATGAATAAATTACTTTATAGTTGTTGTTAAATTGGTTTGTGGAATATATTTTTCCTATGTCTAATTATTAAAATAATCAGAAAATTGAAAAACTATACTATTAATTATTAAATGACGGAGCTTAATTTCAATGAAATACAAATAATCATAAAAACCATTTACTTAATAATTCTTTCTCTATCCTTTTTTAAATTTTGGAAAGTGAATAAGTAGATTCGATGCAGATCAAATGCATATTCAACTTTCACCGCCATTAAATAATAATAAAGTGGTGCTAAATTAATGTTGCTTTGTAACCTTAGTAATTTTTTGTGCTTTTTTTAGATATTCATATTTTAAAAAGGGGAAATGTAATTTTTAAGAATAAATAAACTTTGAGTATGTTGCCATTTATCAGTCAAGGTCAAGGATCTTTTTAATTAATAAATTAAGTTATAAATGTAACATCCATGTATCGAAATTTTGAACATGTTATCTAATAAATAGATGCATGGAATATGAACATGTTTAATTGAAAATGTTTTCATCTATTTAAAATTTATTACACTTAATAGTAGTAATAAATTCAATATACATACAAGTTTAACTCTAACCTTGAGGTTTATTTGTGATAAATAAATTTTGATCGGAGTTTTATTTATAAAATAGACAACAATATAGAATGATATATATACTTTTGTAAAAATAGACAAAGTAGACATTTTAAGATGAATAAAGTTACATCAATAAACTTTCATTTTAAAAAAGTTATTTGAAAAAATAAATCTGTAAAATACAATTAATTGATAGTATTTTTATTAACAATCGGGGTGAACAAGAAAATTGATTAACCCAAACTATTTTATATATTTTGGTTAACTTCGACTAAAAAGTTGGATCAATTTGATTATTTTGATCGGTTCGGCTAATGAAAAATTCACCTTGATTACAACTAAGAGTTTTAAAAATTCAAGTAACCAAATTAACAACTTTTTTTTATTAATTACTCTTTATAGTTTTTGGTTTAACCAAACCAATCAACTAATTTTATCGGTTTGATTACATAAATAGAATCATTCGGTTAATTTAATTTTAATAAAGAGAAAATTACTCTAAAACCCTCCAGTTATACCATAAGAAATAGTTTGATATACCTTATTTCAAAATCTTAGTTAATGGTCCTTTACTTTTAATTTTGTTAACTATTAGACCCCTATATTAATTTTGGGATTTACTTTCAAACTATTTAATATCCTTTTTTTAATTTCGTTAACGATGTAATCCCTCACTTTTTAAGTTTGTTAACCATTTGGTACTTCAATTTCAATTCTGTAAACGATTTGGTATCCCAGATTAACGGAAGGTTGTTAGCAAAATTAAAAATGAGAGACCATTACGCAGAATTTTAAAACAAAAAATGTCAGACTGTTAATTATTATATATACGGAGGGAGTCGTAGTAATTTGCTCTTAATAAAATTAGTCCGTTTTTAAACTGAATGCTGGCTCTACCTCTAATCTTGTATGTATATGTAGTGACTAGTGTGCCATATATATGGCAACCGTGAACATGACAACGAAAAGAAAGCTGGCCAGCTCGTTAATTTTCAGTCTCCAATTAAAAACTAGAGGTTGATATTTTACAAGCACATGTAAAAAAGGTTAGCAAAAACATCAATTTGAACCTCAATAAACCACTATTATATTCCGACGGCTGTGGCCGAATATGCGTTTTCGGCTGCCAGGAAAGATCCTAGCACTTGCAAAAAAATGACGACATGGTACTAAAGATTTTTTGAGAGGTAGCAAAATTAATAACAGATGAAACAATAAAATATTTCGAGGTTTATAAATCAGTGCAAATTCTAACTTTGTGTCGAATTTGCAGGATCCATAATTAAACTTCTTTTTAATTTTTGCTTGTATAACATTTGTTACCTTTTATTTGTTGCTACAACCTTAAAAAATCATATGAAAAAAAAAATTATTATTATATGGTTTTCATCCTTATATTATTGTTATCTTCATTAATAGAACTATATAAAAAAAAACTCTATACATAGCTAATTTATTTCATATGTAAATATAATTTTGGGTTAACTGTAAAAAAGAAAACATAAACTTTAGCGTATAAACCATGAATTTTAGAATTTGACAAAATCAGTCACAAACTTTCATATTTTGACAAAGCAAAACATCAATCTAATTTTTGTTGAAAAAACTATTAGAAATATTGGTGGGATTAATTAATTATAAATTGGTGAGAATGTGACAACCCCACATACTTATGAGAGTGTTTAGGTTCAACCATGACCTAATAACTAGAACTAGTTAATAGGTGGTTGAACCTTTACACTTATAAACTCATTTATATTTGTTCTCCTAAACAATGTGGGATTATCTTTAACACTCCCCCTCAAGTGCAACCGGGACTGGACATCCGGTTGTCACTTGAAATTGACTCCCCCTGAAACTGAAACTTTTTGATTTAACAAGCAGCGGCAACACCGGACCGGGCCGCTGGGAATGAACATCCAGACGGACAACCGGCAACTTAAGAATCCGGGCCAGACCCACTGAAATTTTTGATTTAATACGCAGCGGCAATACCGGACCGGGCCGCTGGGACTGGACATCCAGACGGACAACCGGCAAATTAAGAACCCGAGCCAGACCCGCTTTGATACCATATTAGAAATATTGGTGGGAGTAATTAATTATAAATTGGTGAGAATGTGACAACCTCACATACTTATGAGAGTGTTTAGGTTCAACCATGACCTAATAACTAGAACTAGTTAATAGGTGGTTGAACCTTTACACTTATAAACTCATTTATATTTGTTCTCCTAAACAATGTGGGATTATCTTTAACAAAAACATCAATTCAACTATCGATAGTATAGTACGTCTGATGTCTAGGCTAGCATTTTCGACCGAAAAAAATGGACTTATATTTTAATTTGTCAAAATATATTAAAATTTATTTGTCAAAAGCTTTTTCAAGCCAAATTCAAAAGCTTTTGAATTTGGCTTAAAAAAGCTTTTGAATTTTTCTTATTTTACAAAAAAAAAAGTTATGTTTAGATTTTTATATAACTAACCCCCTGAACTTATTTTTCCCTTCAAAACATTTATTTAATTATTATTTTTCCAAAACATAGTTGTTAATTTAGATTTTCATATAATTTGGCCCCTCTTTAAATTAATTTCTGGCTCCGCCCCGCCCCTGCTTATAATTTTTTACAATTTTATTAGATGTTATTATAATCTCATGTATTGTTTATTTAATAAATTTCTAGCTGCTCCCCTATTTATAATATTTATCATTTATTAAAAACCAATAATAGAATATTCTAATTCTAGTTACATTATTGATAATCAAAACCATTTAAAATGTACAATATAGAGGAATGATGTATAGTTTTTTTTTTTTCAACCTCCAACTAAATCAAACACATGATTGTACATGATTAAAATGCACAATGCCAAAATACCCAGAATATAGAAATTCCAAACAACTTTATATCAATTATTTATGTTGTACACTAAAATGGAATTATTTATGAATATCTCATGTCTTTGCAATAGATATTTTTCACTAACGGTTGGTCCATAATTTAGGTACGAAATTCAAAAATTTCTTGATTTCCTTTTAATCATATACATGTCCTGACAAATTTAATTAAAAAATCTCCCGTTCAAAATTAATTAGGAGTAATATTTGTATTTTTTATTCTCAATTACAGACAATTATCTATTATCAAAAACTAAAATATTATAAATATTTTTACTAAATATAATTTTTATTTTTATTATTAGATTCAAAAAAATTAAATAACTATTTGATTTAAATAAAAATAACTATAATACTTTTTTTTATAAATTTAATCTTTTAACATTTTTTTAAAATTATTTATGGATTTAATACAGTGGGAGTAATTAACAATTTCCATAACTTGTAATTTGGCTTTGTATGTTTTTTGGTAATACAAAAGTGGTCCTAATTCTTTTTTGGCTTATCCCCTTAAAAACCCCCCACCTTTTATCCCCAATTCGTTTGCACCCTCACGTTGTAAAACCACCAAATATACCCAAATTACGACCTTTCACTTTCAATTGCACCCTCAAGCCTTAAATTGACCTATTTTCACTTGAAAAATGTTCAAATTAATACTTTAAATTTTAACATATATTCTAAATAGGTCTTAATATTATATTTAAAACGAAAATAAAACTATTTTTTTGAACATTTTTCAAGTGAAAAGATGTCAATTTGATGCTTGAGGGTGCAATTGAAAGTGAAAGGTCGTAATTTGGGTATATTTGGTGGTTTTACAACGTGAGGGTGCAAACGAATTGGGGTTAAAAGGTGGGGGTTTTTTAAGGGGATAACCCTTCTTTTTTTATTACTTAGTGGTCCCTAAAGACTATGGAAATGCATACTAACTTCTAGAATCTCTCTTTTTCTCTACGTTTTGGCATGTCTTACATTATTTATTTGTTGAGAAATTCTTAGCTCATTTATTTGATAATCAAAATAAGCCGAGTAACCAACGAGCTGCAATTCAAATGTTATAAGCGTTGAACGGCAAACTGTTAAGATTGTGGATTCATTTCGTCCCACAAGCGCTCCCCCTCCCCGTTTATCAAAAAAGAATAAGCCGAATAAAAATACATCTCACAATTATATATCGATATTTAAAAACTATTTCAAATGATTAATTTAAAGGAAAATCAATATATGTCCTTCACGTTTGACTTAATAATCAAGTTGTTTTGATAAATAATTGATTTCCAAGTTTAAGAATCAAGTTGATTTTTTATGTTTAAAGAAGGCTTAAAAAAAAAAACTTTTACGTCTTGTTGCAATTTTATCCAAACCTTTTAATTTTTGCATTAATATCCAAATTGCATTATTTTGTTGCAATAATAGCCAAATTGCACTTTTTATGTGAATTTTTTTGAGTCTTTTGTCATTTTTTTGAACTTCTACTATATTATTATACATCAAAAAAAATAGCCTAATATTTAAATTCAAAACAACAAGTTTAACCATCAATTCGACTATTATTACTAAAAAAAATGCAATTTGGATATTATTGCAACAAAAAAATGCAATTTGGATATTATTGTAAAAATAACAAAATTTGGATAAAATTGCAACAAGTCGTAAAGGTTTTTTTTTTTTTTACCATTAGGTCTTTAAAGAATTGCTTAAATGCACTTTATGCTTTTAAAAACAACTCAATTAAAGTTTCTCCTTCTAACGCCATTTGAGAATCCGTCAATCTTTACTTATGTAAAATTTGATGTTTACACTTTAAATCTTATGTGGTTTAAATATGCCCTTAAAGTTTGATCTATAATTCAATTATGCCCTTCATGTTTGAGCCAAAGTTCAAATTGAATGTCATATTTGTATTTATTTTTTTTATACATGGAAGGTACATTTTAATTCATAATATTAGAATTGAGATAATTTTCTAAAGAAGATCAAACTTCTTAGAATTTAAATTACGAGGGGTTTCTCATTTCCATAATTTGGTGATGATTATTAGTACATAAACTTAACATTAAATTATTGCATCAATAAGATCGATAAAAGGAAAAATTATTTCCGTCAATTCTTCTGATAAGAAGTTTTAGTAAAATTACATTTTCTGTTTCAATAGAATTAGTTTCACATACGATATAGAAAAAAAATACATCCCTACAAATGTGGAATAATTAATTTGACATGACCACCAAATTTTTTAGAGCAACAGCTCAACAATTTTTAGCCACATATTGCTATATTGCAGTGACCTATTTTCTCCAAATCGTTTTCATAATAACTCGAAATCTTTTTCATATTAAATGCCTTATATATAAAATCAAATATCCTTTTGATCACCGAAAATATACTACAGATCCTTAAGAACACATGTCCACAACTAGGAGTATAAACAGAGCGAGACGAACCGGTATTGTGTCAAACTCGAATGCACATTTGAGTTCGAATGTGCTATATAAGCTCGTGTTCGAATTTGAATGAGCTTAAATTTAAACTTGATAGAACAACATCTAAAACACTGATATTTAAATTTGAACTCGACATGAATTGAATAGCAAATAAAAATTATTATTACAAAATTACTTTATTTTATACATTTGAATGTCCTTGTTATAAAATATAAAATTTAATTAATTAAGACAACATTGATATACACTTAAATTGGAGATATATAGGTCAATATATAGTAATAAAATAATAAATATTTTAAATACATAAGAGATTGTTTGATTCATTTAACCCTGATAATCTCAAGAGCTTCTTTAACTGATATTCAAACTCGGCGTAAGATTAAATTCTAATAGCTCGAGCTCGAGATTCGGTTCATTTTTCAGTTGATCTCGAGCGGCGAGTAGCTCATCAAGTCTTTTACATCACTATTAATGTCACTAGCTAAGCATTTGTTAAATTCTCTAAAAATATCTATAGAAAAATTGTTACACTGAAAATTTTATTTTCTTTTTGATGAATCTGGAAATCTAATTTACTATTCGATTTTTTTAAATCAAATTATTTTGATATAAAATAATGTATATGACGTGGATCTTATCCCGAAACAAAATTGAACATAATTATTTATCATAAAAAATCGAACCTTATCTCATATTGCATTGTGTTTAAAATAATAATTGATTCTGTTATTTTTATTTATATATATATAAATACTTTTATTTATTGTTTGTACTTTCACCCAATGTAAATTTTAATTATTTAATTAATTAAAATCAACTTTTTAATTTTCATTGAATTATTGATGGCTCAATTGATTTGGTGAATTAAGCTTGTGTAAATTAAATTTGATTAAATCTATAATTTAAAATTTACTTATTTTAAGTTTTTAATGGAGTTGAAGTGTAAGTTATTTTTTTTTTACCAAAGGCTAAAATTTCCATTAATAATAACGAAAATTACATGAACGGTTTCTCAACATACTGAGTCAACTATTCTAGAAAAGATGATGAGAGCTGTAAAAATACAGTCATCGACTAGGGCTAAACTAACCACCAAGGGTCACCCAAATTTGTAGACTAAAACTAGATCTAATAATAAAATCTAGATTTATTGAACGTTCTAAGGAAGTCTAACTTCGAATGCACGACTGATCACATCTTCTGTGATACATCTGTTCTCTTGAAGATTAACAAGAACATCGATATTGACGCAAAACATACCTGTTCTTGATGAAATCCGTCGTAAGATGCTGCCTATAATTGTTTCAGAGATCCAAGTCGTTTGCAACGCAAAAAACAATTTCATCTCCAAAGATGAAAAAAACTACTTTTAATTTCGATTAGATTAGATCTAATCTCAATTAAAATACTATGGTAGAAAATAATTTCTAGATCTAGACCAAAATTGGCCAAGAAAGAAACTTTATTCAAAAACTAAAGATAAAAACTATGAAAAAAACTAAATTTGAGAGATTGGTGGGGTGATTTTTGGCCAAAAATGGCCAAAAACCACCCCCCAAATGAACAAGAACAAGAAAACTTACTAGGGTTTGAGAGGATTTTCAAAAGAGAGAGACGGCTAGGGTTTTGCTGATCAAATAGAACGTATATTTTCCAAGTTGTGAACATAATATTAAGCTTATTAAATTTGACAACCCTCAGAAACTGACAAAAGGCTTCATTTTTATGTTGGTATTAAATTAGTCAACCGCAGTTAGTGGTTAAGCCCCAATAATTATGTCGAATCTAACAAATGAGTTTTAGTAGGTTTACGTGACATATTTATGAGCTATTTGTATCAGGGGTGGGAAAAAAATCCGGTAAAACCGAACTGCAACCGAAAAATTAAACCGAAAAATATGGCTAATCGGTCTAAAAATTTAGGTTTAGATTTTAATTTTTTAATTTTATAGTTAATAGTTTAGGTTTAAGTTTTAAAATTTTAAAAATCGCGGTTAACCGATTTATAAATATTTTTCTTTTAATACATATACATCCATACATTTTTTTAATGCTTAAAATAAAATTCATTTTATATTCTATACACATACAAATTCTAAATATAAAAATATATTTAAAAAATATTTCATAGGAATATATTTTTATTTTTATGTATTAGAGAAGGTGAATTTGATTGCTATAGTTGTAGTTTTAAATATTTGCATTAAATTAATTATTCATAAAAATAGTATAATTTATACTATTTTTTTAGTATAATTTGAATTTCTATAACTTCTTTTTGTTTGTTAAATTTTTAAATAGAATGAAAATCAAAATTTTATTATTAGACTATATTTAAAAGTTTATCTGTAAATTTTATCCTATCTAATATTCCTAATGATTATATGTTTAAAACCCTCAAAACCGAAAAACCAAACCGTTTTAAATGGTTAACCGATTTAACGGCTGACCATTTAAAATTATAGGTTTAGGTTTAGGTTTTTAATTTTAAAAACCGTACTATTATGGACCGGTTTACAAAATACTCTCATGGACCGGTTAACCGGTCCATGCCCACTCCTAATTTGTATGTTAAATTTCAATATTTTACTAATTTATAGCGATTTATTCTTATCTTTTTAAAATATAACATCACACATTCTAATTTTTTAGATTTTTACATTATACCATATGTAATCATTTTTAGCAAGTATGAAGCTAAAAAATGTGTAAAAAAGACTTTGTTTTGTATAAAATGACATTATAAAACGGAAAAAAAATTTAGATAGACTCAGTCTACCACGTTATCTGCAGACTAAGCATATCACATAATGACACGTCATTAAAATGATGGCAATCTTATAATATTACTATTCAAATGCGTAAATAAAAAATAAACGAATTTACAAGATTGTCATCATTTTAATGACGTGTCATTATGTGATAGGCTTAATTTATGGATGACGTGGTAGACTGAGTCTACCTAAAAATTTCTCTATAAAACGGATATATATTACACTATGCTAAATATTGATAAATTGGAATGCCATATTTAAAAATCAAAATTAAATCACTACACTTATAAAATAGAGAGAATTAGGGAAATACCTAAATAAAAAAAATATTAGCAATTACCTACCACAATTTTTGGACTTGATTTACCTACCTACCCGTGTCAGCTAATTATTTTTATACCTGTCCAATGTATTTTTATACCTAAAAATTACTCCACTTGTTTCAGTGTCTTCTTCTTCTTCTTCTTCTTCTTAATCATTTTTTTTCAGTTTATTTTTTTTAAATAACACATCAACAAATCAAGTCTAATCTTCAACTCATAACATTTTAGGGAATTAATTTCTGTGATTTTATTACTATTTCTTAAAGTTTTATTGCTAGTTTCAAATCTATTTTCCGATCCGCTCGAATTTTTAATTCGTAATCAAATCGCTTCAAATTTCACTTGAAATTCAAATCCAACGATCATAACTTTCTCCAAAAACAAAGAAAACTGTAATTTTTTTATTTATTTGTTCTATTAAAAACGGTTTCTAACAGTTTCAAATGCAGTTTCAAATACAATTTCAAACGGTTTCATACAATTTTTAAAAGACGTATTTATTATCGTTTCAAAAAAATTATACAATGGTTTCAAACAGTTTACAAGTGTATCAATCAGTTTCTAAAATACAGCTTTAAACAGTTTATAAAAGTTTCAAACAATTTATAAAGGTTTCAAACAGTTTCATAAAACATAATTTGCAAATGTTATTTAAAAACAGTTTTAAACAATATAAAAATGTTTCAAACAGTTTACAAAGGTTTCAAATAGTTTAGAACGGTTTCTAAAAACACTTTAAAACAGTCTCAAAAATAACAGTTTCAAACCGTTTACAAAAGTTTCAAACAGTTTCGAAAAAACATTTTCAAACAGTCTAAAAAATAACAGTTTCAAACAGTTTCAACAAAACAGTTTCAAACCGTTTACAAATGTTTCAAACAGTATAAAACAGTTTCGAAAAAACAGTTTCCAACAATTTCTAAAATTAATTTAAAAGCGTTTGAAAACCATGTCAAAACATCATTAATGAAGAAAAAAACGATTTCTTAAAAAAAAATTGAAAAAATAACTAAAAAACGATACTACAATTAAAACAACATAGAAAGAAGAAGAAGAAGAAAAAGAAGAAGAAAATTCTGAAAAAAGAAGAAGATCAATGACGGCGATGGAATGGCGGAAAACTTCGTTATTTCTTGAAAGGAATTAGGTCGAATTTTTCATAATTAATTCTTTTTTATCTTGAATTTTTAGATAGAATTTGTTAAGAAATTTCATTAAAATGAAGAAAAAAAAACGTAAAAGAAAAAGTTACAGAGAAAAGAAAGAAGAAAAAGAAGAAAGAGAGAGAAGAGAAGAGAAGAAAGAGAAAAGAGAAAAGAAAAAAGAGAGAAAGGGGAAAGAGAAAAGAGAAAAGGAAGAAAAAGAAAAAGATAAAAAAAATAAAAGTACACATGTGTCTTACATGAGTGGAGTAAAAATGCTAATAAGTTAAAATTCTATTTGGAGTAGAGATAGAAACATTATAAAAAAAGTGTAAAAATATAAATTTTTAAAATTGAAGTATTTGAAACAAATAAATCTAAATACAGAGTATTTTGTGCAAATTCCTCTATAAAATATTAGGATCTAATAAATATTCCTCTGTACAAATAAACATCATATTGGAACTGTAAAGCCCACTTTCATTTAATTATAAAAATAACAATTTTGTATCTGACCTTGCTGTGAATGCAATATTAAAATAGTGAATGCTGTTTTATTACTGTGAAAGGGAATAAATTAAATTTAAACTTGTCAAATTATATCACTGAATTATGCAAGTGGAAATTAAATTATTGAATGTTAATTAGTTGAACAGTATGTAATCTAATTAATTGAAAACTTGGAATAGTATATTGACAGCTTTTATATGGTTGTTATTCATTTACGTGGTTCAAATTTGGCTTCCATCAATAATTAAACCAAGCTGTAATATTTTCATAAGATGGATATTCTAGTATTTTTTTTAAAGGAAATAATCTCAATTCTCAAGCGCTAATTGGAGCAAATAGAGAGCTGGACCATGAAAATGATGATGATTCATGAACATAAATCTAGTCAATTTTAGTCATCGTAGCCTAAATTAGACAATTTAAATGCCCAAATCAAACAAAAATAAGACAGCTTATAATTATATTGCTGTTTTCGTTTTTACCCTAAAATACATTAACATAGTAATCAAAATTGTAAATAAGATATCAAAACCGGCCCGCACGGTCGCGGGTTCAAACTCTAACTACGCCATTTTTTAATATGGAGTAGTTGAGGTTGGATTCCTGGTCATTATAGATTGGAATTCTATATGTGGATTTGCGGACGGTCCACATCCCATAATTTGACAATGATACTTATATAATTAAGAGGACTAACAGAGACCTCTCATTAATTCTCATCAAATAGAATTTTTTCATTAATTCTCACCAAATAGAGCATTTTCATCAATTACCACTTTTTTACATTATTTATTTATATTTATTTTAATAAATGTTTTAATCTATATTAATTCCTAATCTCTACGTGTTATAGTATTCTGATCTATATTAACTTCCAATCTTTACAATTTATAGAGTTCAATTTAGATTTAATACTCAATTAATTTTAAAAGTTATTATTAAACACTTATTTAATTTTATATTTTTTTTGGTGACGAGTACTCACTCTACTGAGCCAAAACTCAATATCATTGTTAAATTCCAGGATGTGGACCGCCCGCAAGCCCACATACCTGGTAATTCCGGGCTATAATGGTCAGTAATCCAATCTCAACCACTTCATATTAAGAAAGGATATAGCCGGGGTTTAAATCCGCAACCTTTGACGTTCAAATGGCTGAAACTTAGACCACTAAATCAAATTTGTACGGGCCATTTAATTTTATATTATTAATAGATAATTGTTTTTAATTTTTCAGCTTTGTAGCAAACATTTTTGCCGAACTAACTACGTATTAGTTACAATGAAAAAGTTTCTTCAACTACGTATCAATTACAATGAACAAATTTCTTTGCATGATTTTGATCATTTATTTAGATATCTACAACTTATTTAATACCTACTTTCTTTAGGGATTTTCAAAAGAATATGCTTTACAGTTCTACACTTTAGCACAAGAAATATGGACAATGGTTTGTTTTTGTATTTCCATATAATATCATAAAAGATATATTGGACTATGTAGTTCAGATATTTTTATATATTATTACAGTATAAAAAATAAACAATTTCAAAGAAAGAGTAGAAACAATGAAAAAAAATACAATTTAAATCAGCATTCATATGAGTTTCCGGCTTAGATAATCAATTAATTTTTATAATTTAATATTAATAGATAATTTTTAATTAATTTCTCAATTTAAATAAAATACTCATACCAAATGAATATTTATATGAGTTTTAAATTTAAATAAATTAATTATTAATTTCACAAGTTTTCAATTTGTATAATCCGTTTATTAATTTTAATATTTACTCTGTTATTATAAAAAGAATTATTTTTTAAACTATTAATTTTAATTATAAAAATTATTATTTAAAAAAATTAGAATTCACATAAAATGCTCATATCAAAGAAAATTATTATTTTTAAACTATACTGAAATAAAAATAAAATTTTATTTAAATTCATGAATTTATAAATTTTATGAGTTCTTAGAATATAAATATTTATTAATTATTAAATTGTTACATTTAATAATACTTCATTTAAGATTAATATATATTATCACTGTAGATAATAAGTAATCAATTAGATGCATTTGAATTTATTAATTATAAATCAAAGTTTATAGAAAAATTAAATAAATCAAAAAATTATAATGATTCTGCGCTACCGCGCGGGTATACGGCTAGTTCTATACTAATTTATAGTATATATTAGCCAAAATATACTTCATTTATTATTTATATATACACAAATATTAAATATACATAGTTTTTATATTTAATTAGTTTAATTAATTTTTTAACTGATATTAATAAACTATAATTTAAATAATATTATGTATGGAATAATATTCTATTCTATTAAGATTATAAAATAAATTTTTCTACAAACATCAGAAATTCAATCCTCAAATATTAAAAATTTATTGATGATTCAGATAATTATTATTGTCACCTAGATATTTAATTTGTAATAAACTGATTAAAATTATGTCCCAAATTTTTCCAAAAACGGGCTAAATAATCCAAATTGAAAGTTGAATGCCACGTCAGTGGTGACGTTTACACTCTGAGTCTAAATGATTGACCCACGTGGCAGATAGTACATGCATATAATTTTAAACAACAGAAAACAACAAAGTAATGGATAGAGCGGTGCACGAGATGCCCCATGCAACTGACAGTAAAAGGGACACGTGTGTTCCTCTCGTCCAGTCCGTATATATTCCGCGTTTGGTTGGATTCTATAAAACGGTATGATATGATGTGGTGAGAGAGGGTGGATGGCAGTTTATTAGGACGAAGACAAACGAGTCACTATGAATTTTTGTCTTATATTGTCAGTGTAATATGGGATTTGGGGGGTACGGTATGTACCCTAGGTGATCGTATATTAGCATAGAAATGCGAAATCAACAGTCAGTACCCCAAAATTGACTTCAATTCCTCATTATTACTCCAATTCAGTCAGATATAAAATAGAGAAATGAACTTTAAAGTTTGTTTTCAATAATCCCTCAGAATATGTTTGGATACATGGATTTGGATTTAAAGTTTAAATTTCAAATTTTACATTTCAAATTCTACATTTCAAATTCATAAATTTCAAATCTATTATTTGGATGAACAAAAAAATTTGAACTCTCAATATATATAATATTTAACTAATAATTTTTTTTTTAAAATATATCTTTTTAAATAATACTTCAAAAATGTATCTTTTTTTTTGCATCTAACCAAACCAAATTTTTTTTTTCAAAATAAAAGAGAATCAAAACTTTGAAAGTAATATTTTTTTACAAAAAATATTGAACCAATTAATTTTTTTAGTTTGGTTTATTATAATTTAACTAAATTTTTTATGTTCAAATCGAACTGAAAATAATTTTTTTATAAAATCACATTTATCCGAACAATTCTGTTTTAATTTTTTTTTTAATAAAACCAAACCGAAATTTTGAAAGAAATAATTTTTCAAAACAAATATTTTCCAGTTTTTAAATTTTTTAAATTTTTTAATTTTTTTTAAATTTTTTAAATTTTTTTTAAATTTTTCTAAATTTTTTTAAATTAATCCGAATAATTTTTTAAAATTTCCAAATTTCCAAAACTTTTTTTCCCGAAAAAAAAAAAGCTTGCTCCTCTATAGAGATATTTGCCGCCGTCCTCCGACGAAATTTTTTTCCTCAGGAGGAACCTGCTCCTTCTCTTCCTATGTTTCCGCTGCCGCCCTTTGACGGATTTTTTTTAAAAAAAAAAATTTGAATTTTTTTCAAAAAAAAAATTATAAAAATAAAAAAATTTCGTCGTGGGGTGGCGTCAGAATCCCCTTCTCAATTTTTTTTGCGTCTGACGGCTGCAGCGGGTATCTCGAAAGAGGAGGAGCCAGATCTTCTGGGGAAAAAAATTCGGAAATAATCTGTGGATTAAAAAAATTCCGAAAAAATTTCAGTCGGATGGCGGTTGCGGATACCTCGAAAGAGGAGCCTGATCCTTCGAAAAAAAAGTTTCTGAATTTTTTTAAACAAATATTAATTAAAAAAAATTGTCGAAATTTTTTTTCCGGTCGGACGCCGACAGCGGGTACCTCAAAAGAGGAGTCTGATCCTCCGGAAAAAAATTTCGGAAAAATTATGTAGATTAAAAAATCATCGAAAAAAATTTCTGGAAAAAATCGAAAAAAGAAACTCTAGAAAAAATCGGAAAAGAAAAATTCGAAAAAAATATGCGGATTAAAAAAATTCGGAAAACTTTCTGTTGGACGGCGGCAGCGAGTACCCCGAAAGAGGAGGAGCCTGATCCTTCAGAAAAAAAAAATTCCGAAAAAATTACCGTCGGACGGCGACAGCGGGTATCTCGGAAAAGGAGAAACAGGTTCTTCCTCCAGAATTTTTTTTTTGAAAAAACAAATTCGGAAAAATAATGGCCGAATAAAAATTTCATTTTTTTCTCTATTCGAATCGGGTTATAGTCGATTTTAGACTGAATTAATTCAATTGGTTAATTTTTAATATAATAAAGATAATGAGATTATTTGAAATCCATAGTTTGTAGGAGTTATTTCAAATCCTCAATTTTGTATATGTTGAAATTAACTTGGATTTGACTCAAATCCAAATCCAAACAAATTTTACAATTCAAACATAAGATTTGGCTCAAATCCAAATCCAAATCCACCCTTATCCAAACGCACCCTCAACGTTTTTAAAAATTTAAATATGCCCTGACATCTTAAAGAATAAACAATCAGGACCCTGATTTAAACAATCAAACCTCCAACATTTTCTTTATAATTCAAAATAGGGCCCTGGTTGCTCACCTTTTAAAATATTGGTGGCATATTTGAATTTTTCAAATGTTGAAGGCTTGTTTGATTCTAAAGGCAAATTTTAAAAATATAAACGATCTTTTTTTCAAAAAAAAATTGCTGGATTGAATTGCTTTAATATTCAGTGTCACCCTAGTCTAGTTAGTTAAGGTATTTTCAAATATATTTGAAGACTGTGAATTTAAATTTTACTTTTGTATATTTTAATAGTCGAATGCTATTTATGTCAAAATAAATGCTTCTAAAACATGATCTCACTTGTTAATGAAAAAAATACGCAAAATAATGTATTATCATGTAAATTTATACTGCAATTAGCTATTAATAATTATTTAATCAGCTATGCTATAATTATGAAACCAGCACATTCATTATCAAAAAAATATTTTATGACTGAAATTATAAAATGAATCTCGAACAAGCAATTCTTTATAAAATAGTATTAACTTAAAACTCTTTCGTAGAGTTCAAGAGCTATATCTTCCTGTGTTTTTGCCTTATTTATTTTTTCAAGCAATGAAATAGTCTTTTTTTTTTTAGTTTATTGACAAAAAGAAGAAGAAACTTAAACTCTAATTATCAATTCAACAATGTTTTATTATAAATAAAGGAAGTGGTTTAGTATCTAGACTTGTTACCAAGCTAACTCTTCTATATTTATAGGCAATGGTGAATCTATTTTTTTTTTCCAGTTTATATTTAACTTTTAATTCTTTAAATTTTGAATGTTCAAACTTAACCTCTTTTTAATAATAAATTTGCTATAAATATTATCTTTATTTTTCGACTCCGGTCTGGCTCTACCCCCTCTACAATAGAATAATCGTCTCTCAATGATGGACGGCGTTTAATGTATTTATTAATATTAGTGGTGCATAAACCCACACCTTAAATTATATAAAATGAAGATCGTAAGATGATTTTTATGTCACGTCTATTAATGTATCAAGTGACGAGTTAGGTATACACAATTATCTTGACTGGGAGTTCGATAATAGAATGATCAATAATAGAATTAGATATACTTTAATTATGAATTGAAATTTAAACTGTGGGAAAACAAAATACAAACAACACAGTAAATTTTCTTGCTATTCTGAATAATATTGAAAATACAGCCGCCCAAAAATTAATAAAAATCTCCAGAAGTAATTGGGCTAAGTAAAGTAATGTGAGGATCGAAGTCATCCATTTGCATTTGATGGGCTAAGTCCAATGAGTAAAGTCTGTGAGAATCGTAGTCATCCATTTGCATTTGATGGGCCGGGTCTAATGATGTAAAGGCTGTACAATAAAGAACCACTGTTGAGCTAATGCCAACTTTATTACATTTGCAAATTGAAACAAATATGGATGTTAATAATTTTATATCTTTCTCAAAAAAGAAAAAATTAATATCAACTTTTGGGTATTATTTGGGTTATTAATTTTCATAAAAACAAAATTATTTTATAAAATGACATGCCAAGTTTACATTTTGTTTCTCAAAATTTGTCATGTTTTGCAATATTTTTTTTTTATTATTTTGAAGGATTCTGTATTATAATATTGACATTTTCTATTAAAAGGATTAAGTTTACACGTATTTTAATTTAGCATTTTATTTTATATGGTTTTCTTCTTAATTCTACAATAGTTTTGTAATATACAATGTATGTGACAAATTTCTATTTTTCATGGATTTTTTATAGTTATTTTGTTTATATTCCATTTTACTATATATTTTAATCATTAGATGAAAATGATTTCATGGGTGTGATAAGATAAGCGGATAAAAAAAATATTATTTGAATATAATTTTCTAAAATCTATGTTCAGTAATTCTTTCTATTTTTTATGATAAAAATAAATGGTTTTTCGGTTCAGTTTAGACTTAATTATTTTTAGTTAATGTAAACTGAACCAAAATCATCGAATTAAAAAACCAATCAAATAGGTTGAACATGCTAGTTCGATTTGGTTTGAAAATTTTATTTTTTAAGGTTTTTATTATAGTCGGTCTTGAATATACTAAAAGAATTTGAATTTCAATTCGGTTTTGGACAAATAAATCAAACTGAACTAAAAAATCGACCAAATTGACATGTCATGTTCGGTTTGCAAAAAATAATTCTCTAAAATCTTATTTTGTTTTGCTTTTAAATGAAATAAATTGTGTAGTTCAACTGGTTTTAATATTTTAGATTTTTATTTTTAATGTAATTTTGAAAAAAAAATTATAATTTATAATTAATTATTATTTATATATTAAATCTAAAATTTAACAAAAGGTTTTTTATGTGCTTATGACGATAATTGCAAGACTCGGATTTTTCATCAAATTTATTTTAAATTGTAGTTTTTTTATTATCTTTTTAGAATATTCAGTATTTATTTTAGACTGCATTTTAAATATGAAGAGAATATTTAAATTTTGTTCTTTTCAGTAGAAAATTGAGAATAGACTGAAGTTGATTATTTCAAAAATTTGAAATATAAATTATTTGAATAAAAACACATCAGTTATTTTTATTGCATATGCCTTTTTTATTTGAAATTTAGTTTATAATTTTAGTGGTTTATAAATATATATATAAGAATATCATTTATTTTTAAACTATTTGCTGTTATATTAATTTTAATTTTCAATCAATTTTATAGAATTTGATACTAGTACATAAGTACGAAGGTTTATCTTAGTCCCTGCATTTAGTATAAAAAAGTAAAGTCAAGTTCATGGCTTGAAAACAACACATTTTAAATTTGGATATCTGACTTGTTTTTATCTTGTTATATCAAGTTATCTAATAAAATTGTGCTATATCAGTTTCAATTTATATATAATCCACTAATTATTTTTAACAACTTATGTAAAAGAAATAAAATGAGTCAAAATGACAAACTCAAAGTGTTCCTTCAAAAGCTTTGAAATTAACCTAAATTAGTTTATTTTGCCAAGTTTAGGGAGCAGATTGAATATTTGTTGGTATATTGTGTATGAAAGCAACATAAGAAAAGACGTGGCACTTAGTCATTGACTCTAACTCCTAAGCACGTGATGAAGGATTCGCTGACTCGGATTACTGTCACCAACTTCTGCACTTTGTGGATAAGATCGTTAGACTAAAATAACTTATCCACGTCCCTCTATTACATTTCGGTCACCCACAAAATCAATCCAATTTTAGCCAAGACTCCATTCTATTATACTAGTATTTCATTAATTTAATAACAAAATCACATGATTAACACTCAGCTTTATACACTTTTTGAAATTTCCTTATCCACATTCAAATTATAACTACTAATTTATTCAGACTTCTTTTTATAGAAACAATATGTTTTTTTATAATATAAAAATAAAATAAAAATAAATATATTAAACGATTATATAGATACACATTTAAAAATACATTTGTAGTTTAGAACTTTGAAAATGAACATCATTACGTCAAGTTATTGTGAGAGTATATTAATATTAATAATAATTTTTTTATCATGTTGAATACGAGGGACCTAATTTTTAATATTTTTTTTATCATACTATAAATTAACAAATATTTATGAATATTTTTTATTAATAATTGGATGGGAGAGGAATTGATATAGCTTAGGGACAATAGGGGTGGTACAAATTGGTGGATTAAATAGCATTTTTCATATTAAATTAAAATAAGGAATTAAAGAAAAAGAAATCATTTTCATCTTATTATTAGATCAAGAGAAAAACATTAATTAACCCAGCGATCAAATAGTGCTTGAAAAATGTCCTCAAATTTAGCATTACTAAAAACAAAATTTGTAATAAAAAAAACTAACAATAGCGCGTCATAAAGTACCAACCTTGATTATCGAGTTTTGGATAATGCTGCCACGCAAGCTCTTTTTCTTCATATCCTTAATAATTTCTTCCAAACACTAATATAAATAGTAAATCACTTGCTCCATCTTCTCCATCAATTGCATATCAACAAACATAATCAAATTTCAATCATCAGCTAATTGTGTTCAAAGATTTGATTTTACAAGAGATTATTATATTTTCAAAAAAAGAATTCAAAATGTTGGCAATATTCAAGAAAGGTATAGTAAATCCACCTCAAGAGCTGAACAGTCCAGCTTCATTAGCTTCCTCAACAAAACCTAAGCTTCCTCATGAGATTCTCACAGATTTTTCGTCTTCTAATTCCTTCTCCATGACCTTCGGAGATTCCGCTGCTCTGGCCTACAGTCCGCCGCAAAATCCTTTCCCCAGCCATCGGAGGTATGTACATTTCTCTCTATAATTTGAGATTTGGGGGAGTAATTGAATCCACGAGCTAGCAGTTTGCTGCTTAGCGCTTATACCATTTGAGCTATAATTTATCGGTATAATTTAAGATCTTAATTTGATTTATTTTTTTAATTTGAATGGTGAATTGCAGGTCGTTTTGTGGTGTGGATGATGTGTACTGCATTTTCTTGGGGAGTTTGAATAATATTTGCAGTTTGATAAGACAATATGGGTTGTCTAAGGGAACCAATGAGGCTATGTTTGTAATTGAAGCTTACAAGACTCTACGTGACCGTGGTCCGTACCCGGCGCACCAGGTGCTCAAGGATCTTGATGGCTCCTTCGGTTTTGTGCTTTATGATGCTAAATCTGGTCATGTCTTTTCTGCCCTGGTAAGTCCACTTCGATTCCGTTCGGTTCGGTTTAGAAAAAATATTATTCTTTAAATTCCGGTTCAATTTTATTTTTTTCGATTCAATTCAGACCAAATGCAAAGTGACATATTCAGTGGCGGAACTAGGGTGAGACAAAATTGAGTTTTATTTGGTCTAAAAAAATCAAATAACATATCATTCGATCACAAGAATTCGTCGATTTGTCTTTACTTTTGTAAAAAGTCAATCAACGGGTCTAAAAAATAGTCGAACAAATGTTCATTCGACATCTGAATAGAATTTCTGGTTCCGCCACGCGTATGCATTTGAAAAGAGAAATAAAAGTTTGGTCTTGTTGTTGATGCAGGGTGCAAATGAAGGAGTGAAGCTATTCTGGGGAATTGCAGCTGATGGTTCAGTGGTGATATCCGACAATTTGGAGCTTATTAAAGGAAGCTGCGCTAAATCTTTTGCTCCGTTCCCATCGGGATGCATGTTTCACAGCTCGCAAGGGCTGACGAGCTTCGAACATCCGATGAGCAAATTGCAGGCAATGCCGAGAATTGACAGTGAAGGGGCTATGTGTGGAGCTAATTTTAAGGTTGATAAACAAGTTAGGATTAGCAGTATGCCTCGTGTTGGTAGTGAAGCTAATTGGGCGTTGAGTGGCTCTCAGGCTTAACCTATCGGAATTTTAATGTTTGTTTTATTTGTGTTTTCTTGCTGTTCATATTCGCCTTTTATTTTGTTATGTAATTTTTAATGAAATTTTAAAAAAGCACTTTCGTGTCTATATTCTTCTATTAAACTTTGAGTATTCACACCAACGAGCTACAAGCGCTTCCCTTTAAATTATCAAAAAAAAAGCTTCGAGTATTCATGTTTATATGAGTTTAAAATTAAAATTTGTTTAATCGGTTAATTTTTTAGAAGACACTTAAATATGTTCTAATTGGGATCATATGCACGGTTCAATTGATTTTAAGGGTCTTATAATTATTTTTATCATTTTATTATCTTTTATATTTTTTATTTGATGTATGTATTTGACGTTTAATTCAATTTTCTTATAAATTGTTTAGCATTATGGATGTAAATAATAGTATGTTTGATAATAATATTAATATTCTTTTCTAAAACCGTAGACTATGATATAAAGAATACTTTTATAAAAAAAATTCTCTTGGAGTTGAAAGATCAAGACAATGATAACGAGAACCAACAATAAAAAAATAATAATTAATAATTTTTTTTGTTTTTTTTTGTCATAGGCTAAAATTGTTGAGAGAATTGTGAATATATACAAGGAAGAAAGACTACTCAACAATGATGAGTAAGCCAATCTAAAATGAAATGATGAGTACTGCAAAGCAGTCATCCACAAGGGCGTTTTAGCCACCAAAAGCGCCACCCAAATACACATATAATGTAAAAGAAACCAGATCTAAAATCGAAAGATTAAATTAGAAAAAATTGTAACTTTAACTTTTCCTCATCAATAAAGAGTTAAATGTATATTTCTAAAAATCTGATAAATCTCTTTAGGCACCGTTTGAATTGATGGATTCTAAACGATGGATTTTAAACAATACATGGATTTGGACAAAATCTATCGTTTGCCTAGAAAAAAATTAATAGAATCCATGGATTTATAAATTCCCTCATTTTTTACAATCCATCATTTTTGAGGGTTTTGATTTCCCATCTACTAGGTGGGAAAGTCCAAATCCACCATTTTTTTATAGATGATGGATTGTTATACTATTTATTATTTTCCATAAATAATATTAAAAATCCATTGATTTTATATTCAATCCAAACGATGGAATTTTAAAATCTATGGATTTAAATTCCATTGATTTAAAATCCATCAATTTTGCTAAAATTCATGGATTTTAAAAATCATCAATCCAAACGGTGCCTTAAAGATGAAATAACGAAAGTAACAACTTTCCATGTGTTTAAAATTTTGATTCTGCCAAAATTAAAAAGCCAAATGTTAGCCAAAATTAATTTTTTTGCCATTAAATTTAAATTTATGGTTACTTTGTTCATAATAAAATTTAATTTATTCACTTATCACTATTGGATGAATTATCATAATTTCATCCAATAGTAAATAAGTTAAAGTAACCATAACGCCATTAATGTTTATTTTACAGCCATAACATCAATTCATTTGATTTAAGTAAAATTATTCGGCCAAAACATTTTGTATTCATTTTCAACACTAAAAAAATAATGAAAATATCAATTTTTAATAAATTAAATAAATTTAATTATACATTTAAAGAATAATTCAAATCATATGATAACTATTAAATTTTTATCTAAATTCAAGATCTAAAAAAATTCTGATTTATTTTAAAAATATTCCAACATAAAACATAAAAATAAAAACTTTTTAGCATTGGTTGTATTAAAAAATGGGAAACATATTATAAGCACTTTAAAAGGAAAAAAATTGACTGAGCTAAAAAATTTAAAAAATTATTTGTAAATACAAAATCTAATATTTTGATCCAAAAAAAAAAAAAAAACAAACAAGGCATAAAACCAGCAAAAGTATGAAGTTTATCTTAAAACACAAAAAAGTAAAAACAACGATTCTAAAAAAGAGAATTTTCGGCCATTGAAAATGTTAATACACGCAAAATAATGATATAAAATCACGCCAAATTCTAGATAGCACGGACAAAATTCGAATATAAAAATATATTGTATGTAATTTGAACGATAGAATTACTGAGTAATCGATTATATTTTGTATTTATAGATATATTTTAAAGTTTTAACAAAGTTTTATTTTATATTTAATAACAATTATCTGAAAAATTTCGAATAAGTTTTCGATATCAAAAATAGAATAAAAACACAACTTTATTGAATTATCCGTGCTTACTAGGCCAAAATAGTGATAATAAATCACGCCAAAATATTAAGATTAATATTATTTTAGAAATTGTTACTGTGCATTATAAACTGTAAGTTACCAGCGGTTGCAAAAACCGTCATACACAAGCCTCAAATTCAGATAAGGAACCGACAAAACAAATACAATCAAGACACGAAATCTAGGAGAAAAATCTTGAGTTGGGAGTCTGGGACATTTATGGGAATCATTGTTTGCACTACAACCATGAGAAAATGAAGATGGGATAATACATGAACAAATACAAAATTGAAAGAGAAATTGAAATATTTGAATCTGGATAATTGAATTAAATGGCTTTTGAGAAGTAGGTCTGAATTGAATTATGAATACATATTAGTTAAGTCATTGCATTATAACTAGACTCTGAAATTTGTCGGAATTTGTGACGGTTTGTTAAAAGATTCATTAATTGACTGATGGAAAATGGAGGTTTTAAGAAATGGCAAAAATATTGAAGTAGGTTATAATGATTGATTGATAGTGGGAGTAGTTAATCAAATTGAGTATAGAAACAAGAAAGTAAAGTATTGCAGATAAACAAACGTTTATGGAGTTACTAAAACAAACATATTAACTCATTTTAACAAAAGAAATCAAATGCCCATACCTTTGGTCCTTGAAGATTTGAATAAACAGTTACCATTTAGAAACGGTTTCCGGCGAAGAAAATATGAGAAGATGATGCCATGCAAACATGCCAAGAGTTATACCCGTGAAAATTATAGCCCCATTATCAAGGAAAATGTGATATGGTTGCAGTGATTTAGGTTAGCAATTAAGGAATTAGGGCTTTAGTCAATTTGAAAAATGATTTAGGGATTAATAAACTTATGTTAAGTTTATGAATTAGAAAATCGATTCATGAACTATAATATTATTTTAGCGTTGGCTGTTTGGTGTATAATAACGTATTGTTAAAGTATTATACTTTGTAAAGTCTTTTCAATTGTAAATTTATTTGAAACATTTTTGTAAACATTTTCAATTGTAGATTTATAGACTGATCAAAATAAATTATTAATTACAAACACATTTTACGTTTTTCAAATTGATAAAAACTATTTTTATTTTCCTATAATTGGTATTATTTAATAATAAATTATCATTTATACTTTCAGCAATTATAGTGAAATACACGTCTCTTATTTAAATAATAAATTATCTTATATATTCTCATTAATTATAGTGAATACATTAAAAAAACTTAAAATTGTTATTACATCAAATAAGAATAATTTTTTTCTAATAAATCTACTCATTTGTCTAGATAACTTAATCTTTTTTGTCATACATTATCTGTAAATTTAACACGATGGAAGTAATATTTTTCAATGTTTTATGCAAATAGTATAAACATTCTTTTTAGATTATATTAATAGGTTCAATCTGTATTTAACTCCAATTTAACCTTTAACCATAAATTCTTTATTTTCACCTGGTTAGGATGACTCGAACTTATCTATGGAAATGGCAAAGGTTAAACCCATGCGGATGTCCCTGAATCATACCAAGTAGAGGGAATAGAAAAGCAAAACAAAAAAATATAAGGACTTTAGGAACAAAAATGGTAATACTACAGGGACCTCCGTATGAGTTCTGTCAATGCCAAAAGGTCATTTACAATTCAATTAATTGAACTCTACGATGAATACAAGTAATTTGGGCATCCCTCCCGATTAAGAACAGGAGTCAAAATCCTAGCATCCACGGTAACTTGATACTTAAATTTCCCAACCACCTTTAGCTTTCTAATCAGAGATGAAACAAATCCACCGAAGATTAAAAAGTACACCTTTATAGACCAAATCCTTCAAAACTAGTCGATAGATCAATCAATATCCACAAAAATCTGTATAAATGAAGCAAACTGATGCGTCAATCAATACTCAAAATTTAGGGTTTGAGTTAGCTGACTATATTATGCGACAAGGTCCGTGTATCTAAAATGCCTGTATATTCAAAATCTGCATGCTAGTCTAAAAGAAGCTAACACAAAATGCTACTAAACTTCGAAAAAATTGCAGAGCAGAGGCTAGCGTAGAGTACTGACCTCTATATCAGGCAGTGGTTCGTAGGTTTTCTTCTCTGTTTTTTCAAACACTGTAATGCCTGTAATCTTCTGGACTCCAAGTTTCGTTGCAATCAAGTTCTGCAAAAGTGAAGTAATACTCAAAACTCACATTTTATTTCCAACATCAAGAATCCTAAACAGTGATAAAGATAACATTATTAGCATGCGTTGGAAATATTATTGTACAGTATTGATCAACCGAAATTTAGGACAAAAATGTTCAAACACAATCAAATTCAGGCACAGTATAATTAGGTAATTTAAGGTTCAAAATGTAGAATTGGAAATGAACTTGGTCAGGAAGAATCGGGAATATTCAACGTACCAGGTGAACATCTGTGGTTCCAAATGCTTCCAACTGTAATAATTCCTGTATAGATACCACATCTACATCAGCAATCCAAATTACAAGAAGTTAAGATCCCTGTGCACTTAGCAAATCGATATTCAAAACAGAAAAGTTTTCTTGTAAGAATCCACATATAATCAATTAAGGAATAGACCAAATAATCATCCTAATCGTACCGAAGAATTTAAGCAACTTAAGAGTATTGCTACAATTTAATGTTTTTCGCAGCTCATAGTAGGGATTTTGAAACCCATTTGGCGTTGGGAGTGGTATAGCTATTTAAGCATGAAGTTCTTTATGTGAATAATTAAATTTGATACCACAACCACAGATATCACAAGTACTTAAAATAGACAGATGTAGCTTCGGGTAAACAAAACGTGACAAAGCATATGGAAGATTTAGCCAAGTAGATGGCTGAACGCTCAATTGAAAGGCATTACCATTGTTTGAAGGCCATTGATTATAACAGCCTTCTCTTCCAGAGAATCATCTTGTGATAACCAAACCTCGAAGGGGCCCAATTCTCTATCTGTATGGTTAGTGAGATTCAAGTGTACCTGCAGAAAACTGACTTATTCAGTTCCCAAATTAAAAATTTATCCAGAAAAGCGCAGAATAACAATCAAGATATACATGCAAACAATAATGATAAGGTTAACATAGTAGGCAAAATGGAAAAGATGATTTTTTTTTTTTTTTTTTTGAGAAAGGAAAAGATGAATCTAGTTGCAACTAAATTGCTTAGGTGTGTCTGGATAAACTGAAATGAGGATAACTTTATTCATGACAGAAGGATAAGCAATGTTGAGAAAAAAACAAAGAGACGCCACAAGGCAAAACTATTTCAAACAGGCCTCTTAAACAAAGATGACGAAAAACAGAAACACCATACAAGGAACATGTTTGAAATACAATTTGCTAAAAGTTAAACCCATTGGTTGCATCCAAACATTTAATCTACAAAAAAATGACTATAATTACCGGAAACGGTTTATTCAAGTTGATGACAGATGGAACCTCTGTAATGCACATTTCGATCTCCTTACGTGTGATCGGCTGCAGAAGGAAGACATGAGATATTAAGTAAAACATCTCTTCGAAGTGAAGACATGTCATGAGTGGACATGTTGGCAAGACAACTGTATAAGAATTAATACATAGGTAGTTTCTAAATAGTAAGACATTGTAACTTGCAAGTCTTCACCATAAATATTTTAGTAAATTGTCATATTGTTACTTGCAGTACTACAGTCTTTTCTTGGCTCATCTATTATGAATTCTAAATTGGAAATCCAGCAATACTGAGTCATGCCCTGAGCAATTAAAACTTGATGTGCAAATAATTTTATGTAACAAAATAACAGAAGACGTGTAGTACAGAGCAAAATTATGATGTAAAAAGACCAACAGACAAACAGTGCTTCTAGATATAGAAATCAAATGGCACATTGGAATTGAAAAGGAAGTTCCCCATTTTGTTTTTGAAGCAAGCTTACAGTGCCAAGAATCTGCTGTGTCTGCAGACGACCAGGTTCACCAAGATTTGTACGCCATATTATTTGAAGCTTTCCAAGAACATTACTCTGTGCAGAACCTTGTGTAGACAATCTTAACTGATAAAGATAGTTGTGAATTCCTCCACCCGATCTGATAAGAACAGGAGGCTTGTATATATCCCTGCAAACAAGCAAGTGAAATATAAATGTGTTAGTATCAATAGCCTCAATGATCATAAAAGTCACATGAACCAACAGAACAATTTACAGTGAAAATAAAATGATATAACATGCCAAATTCATAATATGCATCCAAAACAACACATTTTACCAACCTTGTCTGAGAATCTGTCTCAGATTTTTCTTCAGCTTTTAGTATTTTTGCATTCCACTGCGGAGCTGGCTCAAACTCAACTTGGTCCATATAAAGGTTTGTCTTTGTATGATTTTCAATACATGCCTCTAAATATGTAGTTTCCTGAGATAAAAGATGAGCACGTCACAGAAATGATTCACAAATGAATGACCAGAGTGGCTGTAGAAAACTGTTTACTAGGAAAACAATTTGAAGGATGTCCATGTAATTATTAATTGTTCATAATTCCTCCTAGCGTCATTAGATCAAGATGATGTAATACATTACAAGTAAAAGAAAAATGATTGCATCAAATCAGTTTGTCAGTGAACTCTTTAAACTGTGAAAGAACAATATATAACCTTTTCAAAACCGAAAGAACATTAGAGAAACCTTGGTCACTAAAACATCATGAATTTAATCTTAAATGCTAAAGTTTTTCTCATCAACCATCTGAATCAAAAAATATCATGTCTTTCTAAAAAGGATCATAAACTCACAATACAAAATAGCAGTCAAGCCGAACATACCTTGACAGCACGGACCTACAAAAACAAAAATAAAAACATATTAAACTTCAACTCATTTCAGTCAATCTACTCATTCATTAATTAAATAAGTTGATCTGATTTGATATGCAAGCAAAAATTCCACAATAATCTCTTAATAACAAAATACCTTAGTTCTAACTGAAAGTGGATTGGCAACGTTAAATTTGAAAAACTGCGGAAGATATTTACGTTCGGCGTCACCATCACTGTAATGCGCAGTACAGACCAACCTAAAATGCACAATGTCATAAACGCCACGTCAAAGTAGAGAATACTAGCAAAATTAACCAATAATTTATAAAACAAACTTACGTATGAGCTCCGAGTTCCTTAACATCATGTTCGACAATGAAATCGTAGCGACCTCCAGCACGAATCGACTCTACAGGTGCTTTTGAAGTGTCTAAAAGGAGGATCCGTTGTCTCTCCGTTTGAATTTCTGCCTGCATTATAAAATTTTCTACTTATTAGGTTTCAAAAATATTTGCAATATCATAATTTAACTGCAATTAAACAAATAAAAAAAACTCACCTTAATTACAACTTCCCTAACTTCAAAATTAGAGCTGTTATTAATGCTAATGTAGCTGCAAAATGTTTCTCCCAAATAAATAGCCCTAACAAAATAACAATAAAAATCAAATTACTCAAAATGCAAATAAGTAGATTATGATAAATTATAATTATGATTATGATGATGACGTGGTACCCGAAGGCTTGAGGGAGGACGAGGAGGCCGGTGAGGCCGAAGGAATCGGAAGGATGTTGGAGGAGGAATCTGGAGCGGTAACTGAGATCGGATGTATCGGTGAGCTTGGTGATTTGGCTGTCGATGAGAGGCGGGAGCTGAGAAGCGGCGATAGGATCGTCGAAAATGTCTTCTCCGACAATGAGATCGGCGGGGTCGACACGGAGCGGCGCTTCCACGTGGAAAGACGGCCGGCATAGCCTCATCACTCGAAAGGCTAGAGAGTGCGTTCCTGGCGCTGCGTTCATGATTTTTGTCGATCAAATGACGGGATTTTTGAAGTTCAAATGGCCAAAGCCAACCGGAGATGCTGGAACAGCACAGTCGATCAGTATGTAACTTTTTTTTTTGTCAAAGTCAGTATGTAACTTCTTTCTAGACTTAATTACTTAAAAAAACCCCACCTTGAATTTTTTTTTCATTTATACCCTCACCTTGTAAAAAAGTCATTTGTACCCAATTTTGGGTTTTTATGTTTCATTTCTACCCAAAAGTATTAAAATTGCCTCTTTTCACGTGAAAAAATATTTAAAATAATCCTTTAATTTATTGTTTATATACTAATTATACGTATGATATAACCTTTTATTTATTTATTTTAATTTTTTCATCCTTTAATTCATTAAATTATCAATTATATTTATGTATTGGGTAGAGATGAAACCTAAAAACTCAAAATTGGGTACAAATGATTTTTTTACAAGGTCAGGATATAAATGAAAAAAAAAATTCAAGGTGGAGGTTTTTTAAGTAATTAGGCCCTTCTTTCTATGCCAGTTTGTGTCGTTTTCTACAGTAGCCTGCCGGTTTTTGTCATCTACATCTAAATGACATATAACCTTGGATAAAAGAATTTCGTCGATTAACTAACGCAATGTCGTTTAGATACCAGGAATCTTAATTTTCTTTAGCAGAAGGTAAATAAAAAAACCTTCCAATTTTTGGGTACAACTTAGCCCTCGTATTTTTTAAAATTGAACAATTAAATTTTTATTATTTTAAAATCGAACAAATAAACTCTTTTGGGACACTTACCCCTTCAAATTTTTGGTAAATATTTTAAACATTAAAATTATGTTTGAATTTTTTTTCTATATGATTATGAGAGACATGTCAGCCATTAACGAGTGTTTCTAATGATGTTAGACGAAAGGAGTTATTTGTTCTATTCGAAAATAAAGAGGATTTAATTAATACCCAAAAAAATAAAGGAGCTAATTTGTACTTTTCTGAAAACTATGAGGATTTTGTTATTCTTTTGTTACATGTTCTTATTACTTATTAGTTTTAAATACCCGTTCACATACTTCAAAATTATATACTTTTCAAAATCAAATTAGTTATTGTCTTATTGATGAAGTTTTTGTTGAAAAAATATTTTTATTTATCCATAATTGTAATCTATCGTTTGTCAAATATAATTTCAAAACTCTACCAATATGATCCATTATTTTTTAATCTTTGTTATATATACTCACAATTCTATATTTGGCAAGTGGCAAGCAAACTATAGTACATTTTATATATCTTTGCGACTGTTAAAGATAATCATTGAATGGAAAATAACTAATCATTTCAAAAAGGAAATCAGGAATCTCACATAAACTTAACAAATTACTTTTATGTAGAAAAACAAGTGACAACTCAAATATTACAAATGCTGAACAACATTTTACTAAGAATAGATTAAATTCCTCCAACAAACGCTACTTTCACCATCGTGTAGATCGGTGTAAATACAAATACATACAGTACAATTTCCTTAATATTTATGAATATACATTATAAAGTGTAGTTACATTTCATTCCTCAATGAAGGCAGAGGGTCAATCGTTCCAATAAAACATCATCCAAAACCCAAAATTGTTGGCTGCAAAGGAAGTTTGTAGCCGCTTTCTTGCAAGAACTAATGCCAATTGTAAGATATAAGAACTGGCTAGACTTTACAAGAAACTAGCTTCTCACTTCCGACCGAGTTCAGAAGATCACGAAAGCGCCTGCATTTATAGGACTCACCGATCAGCAAGTGATGGGCAAAAGCGTATAATACCAATCAGGAGTTATGCCTTCTCACGTCTATCGTGTGAATACTTCATAAGCACATGGCTTTCTTATCTGATAAATTATCAAAAATCAGACGTCATATGTACAATAGTAACTGTTTATACAACTCGAACCCAGGTTCCACCACACATAGGGCACCCATAGGCCCAGCGGCTAATCCACCATGCCTCTCGGTCCATTTGGTTAGATGAGTTTGTGGCACCAGGTGAAGCAAAAGCTGAAGTCTGTCGCAAGCATCTTATACACTGCACCAACATTAGTCCACATTATAAAGGACGACAAATTTACATACAAAAACCAGATAGATTTGAACATGCATACAGAAATGTGAACAACTAAATTAAAACTAGAACTTCCAATATGTAGAGCCCTTGGAAGTTTCATTTTTTTTTACATTAACCACTTGACTCAATATCATTGTAAACCTCCCAACTTGGTGTAATGGTGCAATAGAGCCCCTAGTTAAACAGAAATCTAGTTTTAATATTAGGTGAGTGTCCATTCAGTATATTGAGTTTATAATACTAATTATTTATGGGGAAGAGTATCCTTGCTAAGATCAGAAGGATTGCTTTTGTGTGTGAGATTTGGAGAGCTAGGAACAGGATTATCTTTGAGAAGAAGACATTACAGAAGCAATTATCACTGCTGTAATCAGGCATGAAGTAATTCTGAAGATGTTTTCTAGGAGGAATAATTCCCAGGTGTTCTGTCAGCTGTATCAGAATTGGCAGAGAATGATTTGTTAAAGCTTTATTTTGTTTCTGTTGTTTGTATCAATCCTGAGGATTAAGAACTTGTTGGCTTTTGAGCCTGTGTAGTTAGATTTCTTGAGCTTAATATAATCTCGGTATTCTTACCAAAAAAAAGTAAAAAAAGAATCTAGTTGCTTCAAATTAATTTTACTTTACGATTTTGACAGGTTTAGAATTTTCTTTCAGGATCTTGTTATCAATTCTATGCATTAAGCAAAAATAATTCGGTGGATCCAAGCAGCATTATTAAACAAAAGAAAAATAGTACAAGGAGAAAGACAGGAAAAAAAATACTGGCAAAAATTTAAAGGGACCAACCTTGTACCAAACTCCTTCAAGACCAGTCTTCCATATCGCAGTAACAACATCTCTTCGAGATCCCATAATCCCAAGGTATGCTCCCAGGCCAACTGAAGTATTCAAGCCAAAAGCTGCATCTCGTTCGGACAACCTACGCTTCCTTGGCCATAGACCATTTACCCCATAATACACATCACAATTCTCCAATGAACTGTATTCGGGGGAATCTGCATAACTACTCATCCTGGGAGTATCATCTGAAGAACTCATATCTTCTAGGTCAGACCAGGGACCACCAAACATATTCCGCCTGTGCCATTCTTCAGATGGGGGATGGAGTTCTAACTCACGAAGCAACAAGCCAGCCGCATCTGCACCCCTGGGCCTGGGCATGTTCTGTGTATTTTCATTGGAAAACAGAGATTAATTTGACCAAGTTAAGTTTGAAGACAAAATAAGCTTAACGTGTCATGTAAACTACATAATTTTCTTTTGCGAAGCTGACAACCTCAGCGGAACAGTAGATATTTAATATGCCTTGCCTGATCTAGTAAATCTATATATAAAAACTGAAGTTTTAAATACTCTCCAGTTCAATAGTCCAGTTTCCGATGGAACTACAAATAGCATTACACAAATTTATAAAAACTGACTGTAAATCACATTTTAAGTCATTGGCGATCATCCTAATCAAAGATACCTGCATATGTGGTCCAAGTGACGCTTCTACAACCTCTGGCAATACAGTATAATTCCCATCAATATAATGCAGCCGCACCTGGATGTTGCTGCTACCAACTTGAGAAACAGGTAATGGATGTGAAAGAGCTGCTGTTCTTCTGCAAAGATCCATAAGTATGAGGAAAAGGACCTTCACCTGCACCAGAACAGCAAATGGAGCTTTAAATATATTAACAATACAATAGGCTTCCTAAACTAAAACTTGAACAATGTCAGTTTACTGAAGGAAAATAGATGTTTAGCCACACAATAAATTGATGGCTAAATCTATTTTGAGGTCCTTAAACTATAAATTTTTGGTTCATTAGGTCCCTCAACTTCTATTTGACTTCTTCGAGTCCTTAAACTTTTATTTTTTGGTTCATCAGATCCTTCAACTTTCATTTGCCTTTCTCAAGTAAGTACCTAATTGATAATTTTTTGGTTCATTGGGTCCTTAAATGAATCTTCGTTTAAGGACCTAATGAACCAAAAAATAAAAGTTTAAGGACCTGAGAAAGTCAAATAGAAGTTGAGGGTCCTGATGAACCAAAAAATGAAAGTTTAAGGATTTGAGAAAGCTAAATAAAAATTGAAGGACTTGATGAAGAAAAAAATGAAAGTTTAAGGACTTTAAAATGGGTTTAGCCTAAATTGATCATGTTTGCTATACTATGACAAGACCATAACATTACAAATAATCATATAGCACTAATCTTGTACCTCCTCAAAAGTGTAACCTTGCCCAGCATTGCCATATCCTAATCTCGAACGCCCAGCAGGTCCATCTTCAGATCCTTTGGCTCCAGGCACAAGCTGCCCACCTCGAGAAGCCAGTCCTTCATCTGATCTGACCATGGCCTGCGCTGGTTTAGATGACACAGAGCCGGTTTCCTCCACCTTTCCAGGAGCACCAGGCTGAAGTTTTTGCATATTTGAATCAGAATTCCGCTGTGCAGCCCCCATAAATCGGGGTAATAGTGTTCGCCGAAAGAAAAAACAGAAGAGCAAAAGCTGGCATAATCTATGAAGAAAGTGGCAATCACCAATGAGCCTAACAGCTGGTGTTCCAGGAAAAGTTCCAGTATTAATGCTAATTGGCATAAAGGAAGACGGGCCACTTATAGGGTTTGGGGTCGAATTAGCCACTCCATCACTGGTGCTACTAATCTTAGCAATAGCACCCTGCACCCAAGCTTGCATCTGAGTGCTACCTGTAGAACTAGAAGTACCATTTTGACCTCCTGGAAAACATGGTATACCGCAGTTAAAAATATTCTTAGCTGACTACAATGTGATTTTGTTTTTGTGAGTGCATATTTAAAAAGCATCCTAATTAACCACTTGGTTCAAACAGCTTTGGTATCACCCCTTGGGTAGTCAAGATGTATAATAGCCACTCATGATATACTGCAGCCAAACATTTTTATATATATGCATTAGATAACTGGCTCATGTATTACCTCCGCCCTCATTTTCTACATTTCTAAAACACTAGGCCCCGAAGCATTACTAACCTTGACTTGTTACAGGAGATGCTGCATTTTGGGTAGGACTAGTCACCATACTGCGATTACTGCCGGTTCCGGCTGTAACTGCATGACTAGCCAATGTGCGACAGAAACTTGCATAACGCCGTAAACGTGTGATAAAATGTGAAGCTAGATCAAGAACCGCATCAACGTAAGCCTGAGTAGCACAAACATGTTTATGAAAAATTAATAAGTAAAAAGTTTACAGAACAAATTTGGAAAATACAATAAAAATAACAGTATAGCAGAACATAGAGCTGAATAGAGAGAAGACCATATTTGCTGGTGCATGAAAACAAGCAGTGAAGAAGAGCAGTAGGGAGCATATGTTGGTCATATCAATTCACAACTTAAAACTTCAACAGGACTCAAGATGTAAGCAAGTCAATGAAGTGCAAATTGAACCTGAATACTAGGAACAAGGCTCGGTTCAACAGCCATTGCTTCAGGATCAATGCTCGATAGAGTCTCCCCAGAGGCCTGCCATGGTTCAGGAATAAGTGCTGACGGATTTATCAGAGCAGCCTCAATGCCTTTACCCAACATGTCAAGCAACAATCTCGCCTGCATATCTAGAACCATTGCCCTAACCTCCTGAGCATTTGTACCTTCAAGAAGCCTGCATTTTATCCTGTCCAGACTCTACACCAGGCCAAACCAATAATTACACATATAAAACCAAGAATAAACAATTACACTAAATGAATTTTAAATTTATCCTACATGTGAAAGTATGCCAGGATGAACGGCGACCAATCCGTCGGAACAGTAAAATTAATCAGAATTACAGGCATATTTCAGAAACAAAAGTCATTCAACAGAAGACACATCCTCATTTAAATCAGAATGCAATCAAATGTTCTGTAATATAGGAAAGGCCATTTAAAAAAGCTGAATACCTTCAATCTTGTTTGCAAATAACAATTGACACATAAAAACACACAACAAAGGATTTCATAAAAGAACATAACTAACAATTAGAAATGGACGTAGTCAGGCGAGAAAGCGCAGAGGTAAAAATCCCAGATAACTTTGTTGACAGTTCATTATTCTTTAACAAATTCACAATTCCAAAGATCAGAAAAGATACATATCAACAGCATGTTATTGAGATGAAAACAGGCCAGAGAACATACAGGGCCATACTGTTGCCGATGCTGAGTGGAAGGGAGAGAATGAAAATCCGCATCCAAGACCGCAATGACACTGTTTAGTGAAACTGAAAGGAAAAGAACCACATCCATCAAGAGACTTCTCTCACAACTTAATATTCATAATCTAGAGTGTACATACATGCATTAGCATAGAATTTAGTTGTTGCACACTACCAGTAAGTAGCAGCAAACCAGTGGGAGTTTCAGCAAAATAGTCTAAGGAATTTATCCAAACTAATAGAACCTATGTTTTGTTCCATCAACAAAATATATTTTCAGATGCAAAGAAAAATAAGAACTGTGCTGGTGAGGATATTTTTTGAAAATGTACAGAGTCTTGGTCATAACCACATAAATATCCATACCAATATTATCCTCAGCAGCACTTTGTGTACAGCCAACTGCATCCCACCAATCAACACCAACTAAAAGACTCCACCAAAATCTACATTAAAACTACAAAATCATCATTGGCAAGCAGAATATTGAAGAAACTGCCACTCAACCTTAAAAAGACACAACATAACTATGAAAATACAGAGAACTGAAATAGTTAATAAAAAAGAATTACAAGAACCTCTCAGCAATTGCGCGTTCCCAGGTTGACGAGTTAGCCTTTGCCTGACCACTAGGAACAGCTGGGGGAAGAACACGTATGATCTTCAGTATCGTACGGTCCTTGCTAACGTCATGCCAAACAGAAGCAGAGCAGCAGCTTGTAGAAGAGAAAGCAGGAGCAGCAATTGCAGATCCAACATTAATCTGATAGCTGTCAACAGGTGCAAAGTTTGGACCAGAGAAAATGTGAACTCCGCCCCGCAGGAAAGCAATTGCAATCTCACCACCATGAGCAGAATAAACAATTCGAGCAAGTGATCTAACATCACTTGGCAAATCAAACGGATCAAAACTGAGACTTTTTGCCTTCTCAGAACCAGAATCAGACATCTTCCTTACATCTGAGGCTAGCCCTGCGGCAACTGCTTGATGACTTTTAAAATCATTTGTAGGAGGTATGCTTGTATCCACTTTGGACACCCAAACAGTTTGCATAGGTGCCTGCCCTCCAAAACTCGAGGTAGGATTTCCAAAGATTTGATGAAGAACTACAGGCTGAACAGATGATTCCCACCGTTGCACTCTCCATCCAGTAATTGAAGGACCCTCGTCTGGATCATAAGGAGACATATATTGCCCTGCAATTGTAAAACAAGTATCCTAAATGCAATTAAAGAAAATAATTCATGAGACTTTTAACATAAGATTCCCGCCCCATATCTAAAATGTAGAAGGGCATGAGAGCTAATCTGACTTTTGACATAACATTCTAGGCCCCCAGAAACTATTCTTAACATAGTCGGAATGCAAAGCCTAGCCATGTTCATGCAGTCTAAAATTAAGTACACGAAACAAAAACAAAACAAAAAGAGATAGAATCGACATGAACTTTGACTGGAAGAAGTCAGAATAGTGAAATACCCTCAACTATCACAACAGCTATCACAGAGCCACCACGCGTTGGATCAAAAGCAACAGCAGTAACTCCAGAGCCCCAAGTAGTAGTTGCTGCAGATTGAGCTGCAGCCTCAGGACTGACATATGCAGAAAAATTGGAAACTGGTGAACAGTGAAGTGATACAGTGTTACTAAAATCTTGATCAGTATTCTTTCTCCCTTGTTTTGCTTCAGATATCAGATATTCTTGCCAGCTGAACAAATATGCAGCCAAGGGAGCAAAACCTGACCAATTAGGTGGATTAAGAGAAGGTGGAACCCCATTGCTGGTACTTGTCTTTGGAGTAGTCTGAAATCCAGGTCCCGGACCAGGAGTTACCTCCCAAACCACAACTGTAGATGGGTTAACAATCGGAACACCGGCAACATGCATGGCACCACTATCTGTCACAATTGCATCAGCAGCCATAATCCCACTGGGCCCAGCACCCAACAGACCTTTACTTGTGCAAAACCACTCTGGTGTTGCATTAGTTTGACTAGGATGCCACTGAGACCAATGTAGCTGCACGGAACCAGACGAGAAAACGGAGCAGACGCAAAGGAAATTAGGCCATCTAGCTGAAATAAAACCAGATACCGAGTCAATCATTGTTTGTGATGCTGTTTGAATATACAAAAGAAATAACACACAGCATATAACCATAGCTGCAGCAATTAAACTAGACCAATATTGTTGCCTGTACATGTTGTCCATATTTATAATTATGTTGACGCGTGAGTACATTTCTATAGATAGAAAAAGCATGCAGTAAATTTCTACCACTGGTATTATATGGTCGGTGATGCATTTCAGAAAGCGTGGTATGCAAAGCATCATCGTGAAATATAATCACCAATGGCCTGGAACCTATCATTCGCAGATTAAAGTACATAAAACTATTGCAAAAACTGCAGCTGCAATTCTTTTATACATAAAAATTACATATTTTATATCAGGAACACGGTATTGCTATTACTTTCACATAATTACAATTATCATCTGATTATCAGCAGATAAGGCTGGCTAGTCAGAAAGCCATGGACAAAATCTTACGCATCGCAAATCAAAAATGATAAACAAGATCAAAAACTTGAATATGAGCTCTATGATATAATCTATTAAAGACAAACCTGAAGTTTGAGACTGCTGTGAAAGAAATTTTTCCTCAAATGTTGACTTTGAATTTGCAGAATTGCTGGACTTCGATGAAAGCCACCTATACTGATTTTTCTAAAAGAAGTCAAATAACAACCAAAATGCCGAAACTCCATCATACCTTGAGACAAAATTTAAACCACCAGAAGAACACAATATAAAGCAATGCATAATAGGAATACAAAAAGGAAGGAAACAATATAATTTAAATGCAATTTTAGGCAAATGAAAGTATCTTGCAGAAAATGTAACACTAACTCCGTGGCCCATGGTTCCAAAAGTGTGATAAAAATAATCATGGTTAAACAAATGCTACAATAACAAGATGAGCATAAGCTCATGTTTGAAACACAATATCAGTAATAAATGAGACAAAGCTTGACAGGACTGAGCTCCATATTATGCCTCTCGTGAAGAATCCCGTACATGTATTTAAACTTTTTAACATAAAATACTTGACAGAACAAGGGCCAGAAATGTGAAAATTTCGTAACAATGCTCCAGAAATATTAACTAGATGGATGGAGAAGACTGACAACAGTGTAAGAAAAAAATGGCCACGAACATCAATACATTAAAAAAATAATGGCATGAATTAAGCAAAGAAACAAAAGACTACAATCTTATAAAACAAAATCTGGTCATTTGATTATTAAGGAAATGTATGTGATAGCAAAAAAAAATATTAACATGATGGGAGGAGAAAATATTCTTCCACATAGTAAGTCATTTTTCAGTCATTAAAACCAAAGTACAACTCTAACCTATAATAGTGATGTCCCCAATAATTTTTCTAACTTGCATGTATGAATAGTACTCTTACAAGCACAAAACAATTGCAAGCAAAAACAAAATTGATGGCAGTACTATATGAGCAAATGAGCACAAAAATTATTTACCGGAGAAACCCCAGACAGCCACTTAGTGACAACTGCAATATCCTGACGCCATTCATGCTCACGCTGCCAGCAGCTAGCATCACGAACCAAATTAGCTGAGCCCTGGATAAGAAAGATAACATGAGAGCTAAATAAGAACTAGAGCAGTTGAAAGAAAACTGCGTCTACTAATACAAGTAGAAATAATAATCACCAATTGCAAGCCTGATAAATATCATAACATGGCCTATAATAACTTGTGAGCTATAAGGCATCTTCTTATTTGTTTGGTGAAAGCTAGACAGCAAGCTAACTTACTTGAGAAGGCTGAGTCCAGATGGTTATCCTCCCGTGAAAATTAGTAATTAGTAAGGCACGAGGGCAAGAAGTAGGGGACCATTCAATAAACTGAACAGAATCGCGGGGAGAATCTGTATCAAAAATCAATGTGAGCTGACCTCAAATTTACTTATCAATACATGCTTGGCATACATTAGTAACATACTTTCATAAATGTAAGAGATATAACATGTAGTAGTACAAGATCCAGGTCTTGAGCTATCAAATAGGTACTTTTCATGCAAATTAAAGCATAATGATGCTAAACAGAGTATAAATAGGTATATCTAACCAACTACATACAAATTATTATGTTTATAATGTAGCATTACCAAAATATTCAAGCAACAGAGTAAGCTATCCACTGAATATATGTCAGAATTATCTCTAAATAATTGCATCAAGAAAGGCAGAGAGGAATATAGGAGTTTGGCTAACTAGAATGCCGTGATTCAATTGAAGTCATAAAGATGTTATAAATACCATGAAAAAATATGGCCTAGACAAAGATAATAAGTATAATAGCTTAAAGTCTGATGAGCCAATAGAAGCAACAAGATGAATGAAGTACCTGCTATCACATTGAAAACTGCACATTCAGTTGGACGCTCGGGTATAACAATATGTATGGGGATCCAAAATGGTGGATTTGCATTGGAGCTACATCAACCATTAGTAAATTAGAATGAAAAGAAACAGTTTTCATTAAGATAAGGAGCAAACTGAAACAGAAATTTATTCATCACAAGTCCAACATTTGTTTATATATACAATATTATACATCATCACCAGAAACAACAAATCAGAACCATCTCAACAAGAATGTAACACAGATGTGAATTTTCGCGTATGAATTAATAGATTTATCTCCATTCAATTTCTGCAATCCTTCCTCAAAGTACAATCAGTATTTATTACCAAAAATTAATGGTTTATCCATTGTAAAAGAAAAAAGACAGCAAAATGTAACAAATATAAGAGGACTGAGACAGAAAGAGTTTTAGCATGAAAAAAAGAGAAGAAATATTGATTTAGCCTCAAAGCATTACTAGTATCTAGGCAATGATAATTAAGTTCCCAGGAGTCCAGGACTAGTTACTAATAGTAGCATGCAGAATGATCAATAGAAATACCGGGACCATTCCTGTTAACTTCTATTTAAATATTTACTTTTCATTTTTTAGCAACCACTGACCTTGGGATTCTAGCACAAGTTTCTGATGCACACGCAATAGCATTCAGCTTTCCACACCAAGCAACAGCACTGAAAAAGGCAAGCATCGGAATAAGGAAAAAGAGTTACAACAACCATACGAAGAAGTGAATGAAAAATAGCAGGCCCGCAAGCATTATAAATATATCCTCATGTGGTTTAGCATTAGCAAAACTAGCCCAATCTCAAATGCTAAAAGAACGGTTAAATAACAATAATAATGATAAGACATGTCCAGCACAGATAGGATATCTACAAAGCTGAGAGTCCAGGCATAAGATGAACCAAATCATGGCTGCTGAATTTACTAGTGGAATGATATTGTAGTACGCGATGTAAAGAACTTCCTAAGTTAATTGCATAACTGGATTCAACCTTCACACTTTAGACCAGACAAGAGACTACAGAGTCAACCAGCTGAGGATGTTGCAGCAAGGCAGAGGAAAATTTACAAGTCAGCAGTATCCTATTATCCATCCCCTTTTTGCTCTACTTCTTTACTACATCATATAGCACTAATTCACAGTATAAAGGAGAACTTATTTCCCTTGTATCAAAACACTAAAGTAAGGTAAGAATACCACTTACTGAAAACTCGAACACAAGCTTATCATAGCCTTAAAAAACAAATTAAGCTAAATTTGACCAAGAAATGCTTCAACCTTTCACTAAACTCACAATTACAGCACAAACAATTGAAACACCACTCAACTGAATCAAAATTGATCAAAAACTAAAGCACTAATTCACTAAAATTAACTCAAGAGGAAGAACAATAACAAGAAAAACTGACCTAAAATTACGACAAAGTTCAGGGACGCTCATTTTATGCTGCAAATTAGAGCGAGGTTGTTTAAGCCGAATACAAAAAACAGTAGCAGGACTAACAGAATCCTCCTCCATAGGATCACAATCAGGTTTCTCAACACTCTCTTCTTCACCACTACTATTACAACCACCAACAGTCTCACCGGCTGCGGCCTTATCGGAGCCGGCAGCAGCCGCCTTAGCCGCAATTTCAAGCGACTGTCCCACGCTCTCCTCTTCCTGGTCCTTATTATTTCCTCCAGACCCCACAATTTGTGTCTGCTGTTGGGTCTGATTGTTCATTTGAATGAAACGAAACCCTAACTTTATGAGTATATATATAAAAATTATAGGGGAAGAGAGAGAAAGAGCAAGAGGTTAAAATTGAATCTGCTTTTGAGTGGTGCAAAAGTCGCAATTGAGGGCGACAGGTATCACTGTTGGAGAGAGATAGAGTGGGGCTAGTGTGCGTGTGTTTGTGCTTGTGCTTGTGCTTGTTATGAGAGACAGTGAGTGACTCAGTGAGCGAGTGAGTGAGTGGGTAAATTGATGTATATATTTGGGGAATTGATGATTTTAGGGATTGGAAATGAAATTTGTTTTTGATTTTGGGGTGTTAATTTTTTAGGGTTTTGCAGAGTGGGGAGACATAGTGTTGACAATGTTGTCTGGTTTGTTTGTTTTGCTAGTAAGAGAGGAAACTTTAGTATAATTTTCAGACCTCAATGAATATAATATTATTAAGGAAAAATGTCGAATTACATGATAGATTAAAATTATAAAAAAATTAAAAAAATATTAGATTGTTACCATTATAACACAATAATTTGATAGAAATGTTGTACATTCTATTATTTTGATCGGTTCAGTTAAGATGAATTTTTCCAAATGTGATTTGACTACTAATAGAGAGGAAAAAATCAAGATGGAGGACCCCCTGTTGGCGAAAACCGCAAGTGTACGGTGTCGCAACTAGTAATACTCGGTAAGACCGAGGTCGAATCCCACAAGGATGAGAGATTTAAAGTGAGTGAAATATGATTTTGGAATCCAATTCGTTTAGCAATAGCAAGGTAGTTTATTTGGACTTTGAACAATTAAAACATTAACTAAAGCAAACACAATTACTAAACAATTTAACTAGAAAAATGCGATAAACAAGTGATTGAATGATTAAGATAAACTATGGATAACGAGCTTGAGGGGTGATACTACGATTAACCAATTACTATCAAGGGGTCGGACTATGGCTTCTAAACGCGAACCGAGTTTTTTCTAAATCGCAACTCCCGCTCTCTCGAGCCTCAAAGAGTTACAAAACCACAACTAATTAAGCTCAACCTACTCTCGTAGCACTAAACACAATTAGAGGCAATTAGCAATTAAACACAACTCATAGGCCACCTAATTACTAACCCACTCTCATGGTGTTACTAATTAAGCATCTAATTAATTAATTCCAATTAATAAACCCTCTCTCAAGGTGAAAATTAATCTAGCAACAAATACTAGGAGATCAATCTAGCATAGGCATTAAGCAATTAATTAGAACACACAAGCCAAAACCTAACCAAATCTAGCAATTATTCAACCATCATATCAACCCCCAAACATGGAGGTTTTAGCTACTCATGGCAAAGTTAAAATCAACAAACAACCAAAAACAATTAATAAACATAAAGGAAGAATTAAGTACCTCTTGAAGACAATAAATGAGTAGAGACATTAGTTAGAAAAGATAAAACTTCATTAAATTGCAATATCCATATAATGAAAGCTTGAAATGTTCTTCAATGGGAGATACTAAAAATGCTGGAAATGATGAAGAAGATGGTGGCTCAAAACCCTAAAATTAATCTACTCCTAAAAATGACTAAAAATGTGTAGAGAATAAGTGATGTATGTATTTACATGATAAGTGATACCCTAAAGGTGAGAGATAATGAGCCTTATATAGGTAAAAACAAAAGAGGAAACATAAAAGACATTCTAGTCCACGTTTTGTTGGGCTAAATAAGGAAAATGTTCAAAGCAAAGCTCTAAAGTCGAATTTTGGTCTTTTCTGAGTTTTCTTCATGTCTCTATCGAGAAGCTTGTTGAGAAGTGCTTCTTGATCGAGACCCAATTTTGGCTTGCTCTCTGTTTCTTTTTGTAACACTGGTCTCTATCGAGAAGCTCATCTGAACATGCTTCTCGATCGAGACATGCACAAAAGTTTGTCTTGAAAGAGACACTATTTCTACTGCGCAACGACTGACTTCAAAACTTCATAACTCTTTGTAGACACCTCCAAATGAGCTGATTCTTGAACCGTTGGAAAGATTAGGATGTCTACTTCAACGTTCATGAAGAACACAAATTCATTTGAAGCTTCTAGCTAGTCCATATTCGTCGATTAGTGCAGAGGGGTCAGATTTTCAGGTTTGCAAATGTGGTTTCGGCATCTCCTTACTTCGGAAACCTTCAGAATGCTCAAATTAAACCCAAAACTCATTGATTTCCATGTATTTAACCTGAAATACTAAACACATAATAAGACCTATAATAGCTCAATTATAACAATAAAAGCATATTAGAAAGACCAAAATCGATATAGAAAATAGGAGTATTTCTACTCCTATCAAACCTCCTCACACTAAACCCTTGCTTGTCCCCAAGCAAGAAATGAAACTTACTTAAGAATACATGCTAACTAATGAACTAATACTTGAACATGTATCAAACACCCATTCCAACCAATGAATACTCGAACAAATGCTTCAAGAACCAACAACTAAGAGTGATGCAAACAAATGAGGAATGCAATTTTAATGACATGATCCAATGATATTAAGACTACAATCACGCAAGCACTTTATCAAACAAGTTACATCACGAGGTTGCTATCATATGCGGGACATGTAACTATCACAAGCTAACATGGCCAAAGCATGGCATAGTTCTTTAAGTTTCAAGCAATGGCACAATCCTCTCTAGATTTCACTCGCTCAAAAGATCAAGGTGTAAAAGAACGCATGCAAAGTCACCATAAGCTTGCTCATAGTCCGGACTCCACTACTTAGTTCGGTTTCCGACAATTATCATATGGACTTTATTGGGTTGTAATGGGGTTAAGGGTTAGGGTAGGTAGAAAGGTAAAATGTTGCTTAACAAATAACTTGATGACTAACTCACAAAATATTTCAAATTGATCTAACTTGGAATTTTGCACAATGTGAACATTTTCTTCTCTTTTTTTTTCATGCCTCTATTTATTCTTTTGTATTCAATTTCTTTTTTTTTTCTTTTTCTCTTTTTTTCTAAACTTTCTTTATTCTTTCTTTGTTTTTATTTTCTTTCTTTTGTACTAAGGCATTTTGTTCACTTTTCTTTTTCTTTCCATCAAGTTAAGATCAAGTGTTTCTACATTAAATTCAATCAAGTCAAATGTGGTGTTCAAAGAGGTAAATTGTTGAAAGGTTGAATGTGTGAAAATGTGGGTTAAAACAAGAAAAGTCTTGGGCTCAAGTTTGTGTTATCTAGGGGTAAAAGGGTAGGCTTTTTAAGTGGTTTAAGGAAATGTGTAATCCTAATTGCCATACTCATCTAATTGTCAAAAATTCAACAATGCAATCTTGAACGGACACCGAGCAAGTTCTAGGACTAAGTATGCAAAACACAACAAGAAATGTAGGCTCAAAATATTCAATCAATGAAAGAAATGTGTGTTTTTGCCATGTACTAGAAGCTACATCAACTATGTCAAGCATGCCCAAATTTTGAAAATTACACAATTTTATGGCATACATATCATGAATCCGCATCAAGCTAAATCGAGCATGCATCGAGGGTTAAAATTGCTCACTAGTGAGTTCACCCTAATCCTATCGAATCATGTCATACAATTGGCATTTCATTAGACAAGCATCACCCAAAATTGTTAACTCGAGAAGCATCATTCTAAGCATTCATTAACCGGAAAATCGACAATTGATACGGTTCAAACATTTTATTCAACTTAGATAACATGCTCACAAAATTAAGCAAAGGCTTCATGCACTAAAGGCACCAAAATCCCAACACAAAAATATCTTAAAACATTTAAACTAAACAAACACATAAAAGCATAAACACATAAAAACAACCTAAAACAATCTAAACACAAACGAGATTCAATTTTCCAACCCTCCTCACACTATTTCTAAGCAATGCCCTCAATGCTAAGAAATAAAACATATATGAAAATTGCATGAGTTTGGGTTAGAGAATCAAATCTTTTTCAATTAAACGCAAAATAACATAAATGAAATACTAAAAATAAATAACAAAAGATAAATGACAAGAAAAGAAATCGAACCTCTCGGGATTGCCTCCCGAGTGCGCTTTAGTTGGAGTCCAAAGCTAAACTCTTCGCGTAAGGTTGTTAAAAATACAACCTAACATGTGGAAGCCGTCTTGGTAGCATCTTCTCCCTCTTTTTCCTTGTTGGCTCCTTCAAATACAACTCCAATAATATAGAGTATGCTTGTACTCTATAACAAAGAACATGAGGAGTATGAAGCATCTTCATATATTTGATATTCTTTCCGTCATACTCGGAATCAAACCCCTCCAAGAATGGATCTTTATAATCAAAGGATTTGTTGAATTCCTCGTAGAGTACCGTAATACCAAATTTCTCCTCACTTTCATCATTTACGCTCTTGGGACAAGTAAGTGGCTTGGAAATTGGAGCTTCAAGTTCAACATCCTCACACTTTTCTCTTTCAATCTCTATGTGAACCTTTATGGGAGGATGTTCTACTAAAGCATCATCATCTTTCAACTCTATGGCCATAGCATGTTGTGTTGGAGTAGCTTCAATTTCGGCTAGTAAACCTTCTTGGGTTGTCTCTTTCAAATCACTAGCTAACCGAGCAACTTGTAACTCTAGGTTATGAAGATGTGTAGATTGAATTTCATAATGTACCTCCATTCTATCTAACAACTCCATGATCTTGTCGATTTTGCTAGATTCATCAAACATTTCATCTTGTTGAAAACCATGTGATTGTTGTGCTTCATTGCCAAAATTGGAATTGAGGTCCCATTGGTTTTGATGTGGGTGATAGCTTGAATCAAAGTTCAAGTTTTCATTGAAGTTCTCCCAATTGTTGCTCCAACCATAGTTCGGAGTGTTGTGCCACCCCGGATCATACATGTCGGAATAAGGGTCATTAGCTTGCCATTGATCACCAACATAATTGACATGGTCATTCCAATTTGAATAGAGTATAGGACACTCGGCTCCGGTATGACTAAAATCCCCACAAATCTCAAAATTTAGATCCCAAGCCATTACTCTTGCCCAAATATATTCACCATAAAAAATAATATTGAAGATAAACCAACACAACACAAATTTCCTGCACAACCACAAACAAGAACACCAAGCGTAATTCACGAAAACAAACCAACAAAAGAAAAGTAAAAACAGAAAATAAGGCTAACTCGACCGAATTTCAAAATACTTTCAATCAATTAAACACAACCTCATCCCCGGCAACGGCGCCAAAAACTTGTTGGCGAAAACCGCAAGTGTACGGTGTCGCAACTAGTAATACTCGGTAAGACCGAGGTCGAATCCCACAAGGATGAGAGATTTAAAGTGAGTGAAATATGATTTTGGAATCCAATTCGTTTAGCAATAGCAAGGTAGTTTATTTGGACTTTGAACAATTAAAACATTAACTAAAGCAAACACAATTACTAAACAATTTAACTAGAAAAATGCGATAAACAAGTGATTGAATGATTAAGATAAACTATGGATAACGAGCTTGAGGGGTGATACTACGATTAACCAATTACTATCAAGGGGTCGGACTATGGCTTCTAAACGCGAACCGAGTTTTTTCTAAATCGCAACTCCCGCTCTCTCGAGCCTCAAAGAGTTACAAAACCACAACTAATTAAGCTCAACCTACTCTCGTAGCACTAAACACAATTAGAGGCAATTAGCAATTAAACACAACTCATAGGCCACCTAATTACTAACCCACTCTCATGGTGTTACTAATTAAGCATCTAATTAATTAATTCCAATTAATAAACCCTCTCTCAAGGTGAAAATTAATCTAGCAACAAATACTAGGAGATCAATCTAGCATAGGCATTAAGCAATTAATTAGAACACACAAGCCAAAACCTAACCAAATCTAGCAATTATTCAACCATCATATCAACCCCCAAACATGGAGGTTTTAGCTACTCATGGCAAAGTTAAAATCAACAAACAACCAAAAACAATTAATAAACATAAAGGAAGAATTAAGTACCTCTTGAAGACAATAAATGAGTAGAGACATTAGTTAGAAAAGATAAAACTTCATTAAATTGCAATATCCATATAATGAAAGCTTGAAATGTTCTTCAATGGGAGATACTAAAAATGCTGGAAATGATGAAGAAGATGGTGGCTCAAAACCCTAAAATTAATCTACTCCTAAAAATGACTAAAAATGTGTAGAGAATAAGTGATGTATGTATTTACATGATAAGTGATACCCTAAAGGTGAGAGATAATGAGCCTTATATAGGTAAAAACAAAAGAGGAAACATAAAAGACATTCTAGTCCACGTTTTGTTGGGCTAAATAAGGAAAATGTTCAAAGCAAAGCTCTAAAGTCGAATTTTGGTCTTTTCTGAGTTTTCTTCATGTCTCTATCGAGAAGCTTGTTGAGAAGTGCTTCTTGATCGAGACCCAATTTTGGCTTGCTCTCTGTTTCTTTTTGTAACACTGGTCTCTATCGAGAAGCTCATCTGAACATGCTTCTCGATCGAGACATGCACAAAAGTTTGTCTTGAAAGAGACACTATTTCTACTGCGCAACGACTGACTTCAAAACTTCATAACTCTTTGTAGACACCTCCAAATGAGCTGATTCTTGAACCGTTGGAAAGATTAGGATGTCTACTTCAACGTTCATGAAGAACACAAATTCATTTGAAGCTTCTAGCTAGTCCATATTCGTCGATTAGTGCAGAGGGGTCAGATTTTCAGGTTTGCAAATGTGGTTTCGGCATCTCCTTACTTCGGAAACCTTCAGAATGCTCAAATTAAACCCAAAACTCATTGATTTCCATGTATTTAACCTGAAATACTAAACACATAATAAGACCTATAATAGCTCAATTATAACAATAAAAGCATATTAGAAAGACCAAAATCGATATAGAAAATAGGAGTATTTCTACTCCTATCACCCCCTTCTGAAAGAATCTCGACCTACGGTTGGTGAAGACAAATCCACCAAGAAAGCTAAGTTTAGAGAGGGGGATGGCGGAATTAATCCCACATGAGCCATGTCTTTCGGGGATAAGGTGATGTAAACGGAACGGGTTCGTGACGAATATTTGGCTGGAGATTTTGACGATTTTGTGGTGGAGGAGGCGGATGTTACAATTGTTATAGGAGATGGCATGCTAGCCATTGATTTTTCTGAGACCGAACTGTCGAAACAATGGCAATCTACAGCCATTGTCAAACTCCTGGGGAGACCGATTGAGCACCGAAATCTATGTTATAGACTGGAGTCGATGTGGAATTTTGTGGAGTCATTTGGCGTTATTAACATGGAAAACGACTATTTTCTGGTGAAATTAAGCACTAGTCATGATCTAAAGTTAGTGATTACAGAAGGGTCGTGGGTGATGTTAGGGCACTACCTGTCAGTGCAAGCTTGGTACCCTGGATTCGATGTCTCGAATGATGAAATTAGATTTGTCAACGCATGGATTAGACTGCCGTGTATGCCGATTCAGTACTACAACAAAAAAGTGCTCAGATATATTGGGGCGATAGTAGGGAGAGTTATCAAGATTGATTATTGTATTGAGGCTGTGAAAAGAGGAAAATTTGCGAGAATTGCAGTTGAGTTGGACCTGAAAAATCCCCTAGTTTCTCAATTCCGGCTTGATGGTAATGTCCAATTTGTGGAATATGAATGTCTTCCCATGATTTGTTTTGAATGCGGTAGATTCGGTCATGTCAGGGAGAGCTGCCCTCATGATAGGGTCCAATACAAGACAGAAATTGCCCACACCGGAAAGGTCAGTGCCGGCAGTCATGAACCAGGCAAGGTGACTAAGGAGGTTGGGAATGCCTAAGAAGAAAACCCTAGTTTTGGGCCATGGAGAAAAGAGGAAAGTATGGTGGAAATAGAAGTTATTCCACAAATGATAAAAAAATCCCAATTCTGTTAAGGATAGAAACACGTTAGCTACCAGATTTGATGTTCTGAATGCATGAGATATAGAAAACGATTTGGAGGGTGTTTGTTACCTAAGCAGATGGAGGAAAAGGTGGAGAATTTCGAAAATAGAGCTAATCATGCTACTAGAAAGGAGTCCAAGGCTAAGAAGGTTTCACATGCAGTAAATGACAGTCCTGCCCCTGCCTAAATTCTGGAAATATCTCACCAAAGAAAAGCCTTATCAGATGTTGCAAACATAAAAGCCCAGTTGGAGAATAAAAAATGTGTTGTTACTAAAGCCCAGACCTCTGGATGGGTCCAAACATTCGATGGTGAATGTATCATTCAATAAGCAAAAGCAGATGGATACTCATAATGAGAGTGGGGTGAACAAGCAACATAACAGTTGCATGATAATCGATGTAGTTGAGACTAAGGACCCGGACCCTTCTGATGCCATGTTTGTTGATTGCCCTGCTGGTATAGATAGAGAAGCCCAAGGAGATATTCTTGGGGATGGAATGGAAGTCAGTGTTGATCGAGCCTCTTTTGGCTGGTGTTTGTTCTTTTCTTTATCTTTTTAATGATAGACAAAAGCAAGTCTTTTATTTGGAACTCGTAGGGAGCGGGCTCAAAAAAATTACTTCGGTATTTTTAAGAATTTATGTTCGCAGTATAGCTTTGATATGGTGGGTATTCTTGAGCCAAGGATAAGTGGCCAAAATGCTGATAATTTCATTAAAAGCAGCGGCTTTCAGTTTTCGCATAGAATTGAAGCAGTTGTTTTTTCTGAAGGTATTTGGGTTTTGTGGTGGAAGGGTAGAATTATGGTTTCTATCTTGGAGAACAACAAGCATTATATCCATCTCAAAGTGGATGATGGGAATGATTCATTTTTATTTACTATTGCCTATGCTAATCCTAACGCTAGCCTTCGGAGAGGTTTTTGGGAGGATATTAGTAACTTAGCTAGGACGACTGTGGATCCTTGGCTCATCAGCCCTCGCTGTTTAAACAGTGGATGGATGAATTTGAATTGGTGGATCTTGGGTTTCGAGGCTCTCTTTTTACTTGGCGCAGAGGAAATCTTTTAAAAAGATTAGATCGATATGTGTGTAATGAAAACTGGGCTAAGACTTTTCCTAATAACTACGTTCTGCATCTCCCCCGTGTTCACTCGGATCACAATCCGATTTTTCTGCAATTCTGTAAACATGCTCAAAGCCGGACTAGTAGAAAGCCCTTTAGGTTTTTGGCGGCCTGGTTGAGAGTTGATAACTTTGGTAAAATGGTAAGTGAGAATTGGAAGCCTGATATGCCTATCATTGAGTCTATTAACGATATTGCGGAGAAGATGAGGTCCTTGAATCATTCAGTTTTTGGTAACAATTTTCAACGGAAGAAACATATTTTGGCTCGGCTTAGAGGTATTCAATGTGTGAGGGAGAGTTATTCAAATCAAAGGCTCAATGACATCGAAGTTCAGTTTAGACTCGAGCTGGATGAAACTCTCTATCAAGAGGAGCTTCTCTGGATTCAAAAATCTCGTTGTGAAGGAGATATGGATGGTGACCGAAATACTGCTTACTTCCATAAGAGGGTTGCTATTCGTAGAAGACAGAATAAAATATGGGCTTTGAAAAATGATGCAGGGCTCATTATTGACAACCAGGAGGACCTCAAAACCATGGCAGTAGATTATTTCAAGAAGCTATTCACTAAGAATATGAATGAGCTTGTTCCCCTTGCGTGCAGAGGATGCTTTCCTTTACTGGATAGAAGAACGATGAATCACTTAGACTTCGATATTACAGTTGAAGAAATCAGAAATGCTTTGTGGAATATGCAACCTTTGAAGGCGCCGGGGATAGATGGCCTTCATGCTTTATTTTACCAAAGCCTGTGGGCTACGGTTGGAGGTAAAAATTTGCGCTTTTGTTCATGGGATTTTTAATGGTCAGCCTATCCCTTTCGATTTAAATAGAACTCTTATTACCCTTATTCCTAAGTGCTAGTTTCTGGATTCTTTCAAAAGCTTCAGGCCGATAAACCTTTGTAATGTTCTTTATAAGATCATAACTAAGCTTATTGCTAATCGGTTTAAGAAAATCATGACTCATATTATTAGACCGACCCAAACTAGCTTTGTGGAGGGGCGTCAAATTACGGATAACATTATTTTAGCTCAAGAAGCTTTGCACTCTATGCGTAAGAAAAAAGGTCGTAGGGGATCTATATTGATTAAAATCGATTTGGAGAAGGCCTATGATCGATTTGCAGCTCCTCTTTTTAGGCGAGGAGGAGAAGCTTGAAAATCGGAAAAGAGAATAATTTTTTTTAAAAAATTGTCGGGTTTCGATAACGGGATCGCAAATCAGATGAGTACGGTGGTAGGTCAAAATTTATTTATTTATTTAATAAAATTTTAAAAAACAATTAAATTTTTGAATTTATTTGAACATTTTTAAAGTTAAAGGACTTGTTTGTATTTTTCCAAACAAAAAAAATATGATATAACCCTTCTAATTAATTGTTTTTAGTGTTTTCATCCTTAAATTAATTAATTTTTCAAATTTTTCTAAACTGGGGTAGAGTTGAAACCTAAGTACAATTGAAAAAACTCCTACGCCGGGGTATAAAAAAAAAATTACAATGTCGAGGGTTTTTAAGTGATTAGGCCTTTCGGTAAATATCTAAATCTCTCGTATAACTTTTTTTTTATGTTTCTTTTATATTATTTTTTTGACAGAATTAGAGTTTACTTATATGTGAAAAAAGTATATAATAAATTTAGGCCAAATATTGTAAAAAGGCCAAACCTTTCACAAAAGTTTCACGAAAGTCCTGATTCAATTTTGTCGATTTTGGCCAAAAACTGATAATTTGGTTTCACAAAAGTCCCGACCTTTCAATTTTGTCGATTTTGGCCAAAAATGGATTATTTGGTTTCACAAAAGTCCCGACCTTTCAATATTTGGCATGCCACATAGGCGTCACATAGGCAAATTGAAATCAAATTGAAAGTTGGCCACAATTAAAACCAAATAATTTGTTTTTGGCCAAAATCGATAAAATTGAAAGGTCAGGACTTTTATAAAACTTTTGTGAAAGGTTTCGCCCTTTTACAACATTTGGCCATAAATTTATAAACCTAACTAAAAATAATGCATGAATTAATTAAAATATTAGAGTGAACAGTCATAATATCCTTTTAATATTTTCATGATGTTTGTTCATCTTTAATATATTCTAATTTTTTTTACATAACATCATCGTTCTTCGATGATTTATGATGTCTACAATGGAATTTAAATAGGATTAATCTCAATAAAATACCAAAGGTTTACGTGTTTGGTCAGTTATATCCAAACCTTTTAAAATCGTCTAATTTAGCCAATTTTATAATATTTAGAACCTTTTTTTTATCCAATTTTTAAATCGAACCCAATGTATGCCAAATTGTCCACCACATCACTGCCTACTCAGCAAATTGTTGACATGGCAACACACCTTATCCAACCAAACCACATGATAACCAAACTAGAATCAAACCAAATTCTAAATCAAATTAATTAATATAAAATTTATATATATTTAAAATAATTAATATTTTCTAATTAAATTTACTTAAACCTAATTGAAAGTTCTATATTTATTCAACAATAAATATAATTAGACTTAAAAATTTGGTTTGATTTTGGTTTGGTTATCATGTGATTTGGATGGATGAGGTGTGTTGCCACGTCAACAATTTGCCGAGTTGGCAGTGATGTGGCGGACATTTTAACAAAAATTTGGTTCGATTCAAAAATTGACTAAAAAAGGTTTCAAATATTACAAAATTGGCTAAACTAGCCGCTTTTAAAAGATTTGAATATAACTGACCACATATGCAAACATTTGATATTTTATTGAAACTAGTTTCGCATTACGTGCTATGCACGTGGCTCGTAACGTAACTCGTCAATGAACATATTAGTAAATTTATTATAATTATATCATTTTTTTATTTATAATTAATATTAAATTAGTTAAAAAAAATTGTAAAAGTAAATATAATATATTCGGTAACTAAATTTTTTTCCATACTGAATTTATTCTTTTTTTGGTTTTATAATAATCATAATTAAATAATTAACTTAATTTTATTAATAATATCTTTAAAAATAATAAGATAGAAATTTAAATAATAATATATTGACCAAATATAGTATTTTAATTTTGTAGTTCAATCAAATTAAAAGATAGGTATTCCTACTACATTGGAGACAATTTAGTTATTTTTTACATACTAAAAACTAAATTCGAGATAATTTAACTACCTATTTTAATTGAGAAAACAACATAATAATTACATTCACGGTGAAATTTTTCTCAAATAGCCACTTCTTAAAATGTTTACATTTAATAGCCAACTTCTATTTACACTATATTCCTTTTTTTCCACTTTCTTTACAAAAAATGTCCATATTTGTTTGCAGCGAGTTCTTCACCCTACAACTCATAACTGACAATAGTGGCGACCGACGACTTATCACCAACAAGATCGGCGATTCATCGCTCTTCTACTACTCGCTTCTCCTATTTTTCAAGGTCTATTCTCTACTCCTTTAAATCTAGATCTGTGTTATTCAAAACGAAATTTAATTCAATTAATCTAATTATATGTGTTGTGTGATGTAATTTATTCATTCACGGTGATTTTTATCGACCCAACCCGTATTTAACTCCATTTTTATTGCCGGATTTGGTGGGTATTTGAGTTCTGCAGGAAAGACCGCAACTTTTGCGGTGGGGTTATTGCCATGGCTGGTTCTGGCTATGTGCAAAAGTCTGAAGATGAGTGGTGTGCGGTTTTGTCACCGGAGCAGTTTCGAATTTGTGTTGGTCTGTATGTATAGAAGAAAAGAGAGAAGACCCAAAAGAAGAAAAACCATAATTAGGTGGAAAAAAGCAAAAAAACAAATTGAAAGTCAAAAAATTACATCAAATGCATTACCTAAACCAAAATCAGCTGTGTCACTCTCTTATGCATCACAAAACAGCAGGGTTTCAACGTGGGTTTGCACCTTTAATTCTAATTGTGAAAAAAGATTAGCTAAATGGTTCCTTCGCGGAACTATTTCGATGCGAAAAAAAGTTGTTATTTGGTTATAGGAAGTTTAAAATATTTCGCTTTACTTTAAAATTCTGAGATGTATAATGTTATGGTTCTTTAGAAATTATGGAACGCATCTATACTGTTTTGAGATGTATCTGTATTGTTTATTAGATGTATGTGAAATGTATTATTTTTATAACTTTGTATGTGTTATGTGATATTTATTAATCTGATTTTGCTTACTGATTGTTCTGTTTTGTTTTGTAGTTTGATGTTATGTGTTCTGCGTGTATGATTCAATCAAGGGTTGCGAAGATGCAATCCATCGACAAGATGAAGTCGTTATGAATACATCTCATATATTTTTTTAGTTCATGATCTACTTTTACTCTACTATTATCGAAGAACAATAATTCTTTCTCTGTTTTTATTTCTTTGAGTAGATGAACTTTCTCTTACAGTTAAAATAGTTTGTGTCCTTTATTTAGAGTGATCTATTGTACTTGACTAATTATTATTTTTTCTTTTATGAATTTGTAGACATTTCTGAAGAAGTTGAAGTTATTGTACTCAAACTTGAAGGCCTCCTTCCAACTGTTGTACTTAATAATGATCTGCACTGTCCAAAAATATTATCAATTAAAGAAATTGTTGATATAATTCACAAGACAAACATGTTATCCAATTATAGTCTGAAAATTTCCAAGTATAGCTAAATGTATCACATATGTATAATTAGACAGTGAAGTTAATTTTTTGTAACTTTTTGTACTTTGGACGACAAATGCTACGTATCTATAATGTATCAGACATGTATATATAACTATATTTGATATATTTTTAACAATTTGAAACTCTATCATATATGTCTCATATATGTATTTCTATATTTTAAAATTTTAATATCTTTCATGTTAATTTTTTATGCTTTGATTATTTAGTATACTACCTTTATTTTGAAGAATGTAGCTGAGCTAGTTTTGAGACGTATCTTTAATGTTGTTTAGATGTATCTAAAATGTTTATTATGTATACATATTAGATACAGAAACGATACATTATACATACAACATTGGTACATCGTTGATACATCATAGATACATCATTTATTATATCTTCTAGAATCAGTCTACAATTCATAATAATTATTTTCAACGAATAAATTTTGACAATAATGATACATTGTAGATACATCGATGATGCATTATTTTCTATAAACAAAAGTAATTCTAATATCCCCATTCAAAGAACCCATTATGATAAAACCACATCCTTAACTAATTCAAATTTCTAGGTTCTTAGAGACCTGAAATAAATTCATCCAATAATAAAAAAATTATTGCAATTGCCTAATTAGTGAAATTAGTTGATTAATTAACCAAATAAAACTATAAGAACTGAAGTTGAGTTACATATATGTTTTGATACATTAATGATACATAAAAGATACATAAATGATACATTGTAAATAAATTGCCGATACATTATAGATACACAGTTGATACATCGTAGATCCATATTTTATTTTTTGGATTATTTTAACGAAATAAATTTTATAGATACACCATAGATTATAAAATTTAAAATCATATGCTCTTATTAACAACATATTGCTTGATTTGCCATAAACTTTTAGCTATCTCTAACAAAAAATTAAGTAGGTTCAGTTTTTAAGTATATGTTATTATGTATATATATTAGATACATCAACGATACATTATATATACAACATTGATACATCGATAATACATTATAGATACACCACTTATTATAATTTTTGGAATGAGTGTCCAACTCATAATAATTATTTTCAACGAATAAATTTTGAAGAAACTGATATATTATAGATACATCGCCGATACATAATTTTCAATGAACAAAAGTAATTCAAATATCCCTATTTCAATAACTCATTATGACAAAACCACATTCTCAACTAATATAAGTTTTTAGTTTTTTGGAGATCTAAAACAGATTCATCCAATAATAAAATTCAGTACAATTGTCTAATTGGGGAAATTGGTTAATTAATTAACCAAATAAAATCATAAAAACTGAACTTGAGTTGCAAATAAGTTTTGATACATCAATGATACATAAAAGATACATAAACGATACTTCTTTAAATAATTCTGATACGCTACACGCGCCGATGCGTAACTGACACGCTTTTCTGACACGCGTGTCAGACGCATTATTGACGCGTTTTTATAGCTGTTGACAGCTGTTTAACATGTTTTTCTTGACTTTTCTTCTACTTTTAAGTGTGTCATGTGTCTATTATCTAGTGGTTGGCTAGAAAATGTAAACTTTCTCCTTATTTTGTCATGAATGTAAAAAATTTGGGTTTTGGCTATTTGAGTAATATTTGATTTATTTTGGAATATTTTTGTTTTTTTCTCATTCTAATTAGAACTCTAATTAGGACTTTAATTACAATAGTGATTTAACTAATTAGTTAATGACTATAAAACCTTTATTTAGTAGTAAAATGAAAAGGATTATTCAGTAAATTTACATGTCCCCATAATAACCATAATTAAATAATTAACTTAATTTTATTAATAATATATTTAAAAATAATAAGATAGAAATTTAAATAACAATATATTGACCAAATACAATATTTTAATTTTGTAGTTCAATCAAACTAAAAGATAGGTATTCCTACTAATTTGGAGACAATTTAGTTATTTTTTACATACTAAAAACTAAATTGGAGATAATTTTACTATCTATTCTAATTAGGACTTTAATTACAATAATAATTAATTAAATAACTAATTAGTCAATGACTATAAAACCTTTATTTAGTAGTAAACTGAAAAGGGTTATTCAGTAAATTTGCATGTCCCCCCATCCGTGCTTTTATATATAGTATAGATATAGATTAACCCATTTAAATATAGATATTTAATATATATTCATTATTTAATATATAATAGGCTTAATGCCTTATAAAATCCCGACCTTTCCATCCCCTTTTCAATTCTACTGTGACGTTGAAAAATTGTCACTTTTATCTTAATTTGCAGTTTTTCATTTCAATTGTACCCTGAAGCATAAAATTGACCTTTATTTATTTGACAAAAGTTCAATTTTTTTCAAAAAATGGTTAATTTAATATAAAAAGTTAATCCAATGTAAAAAGGGTCAATTTAGAGAATTTTTGCCAAATAAAAAAAGGTCAATTTTATGCTTTAGGGTACAATTGAAATGAAAAAAATATAAAATAGGGTAAAATTGACCTTTATTTATTTGACAAAAGTTCAATAATTATTTTTAAAAATAGTCAATTTAATATAAAAAATTAATCCAATGTAGAAAGGGTCAATTTAGAGAATTTTTGTCAAATAAAGGTCAATTTTATGCTTTAGGGTGCAAATAACAGATTTGCAACGTCAGAGTAGGATTGAAAAGGTGATAAAAGGTCAGAATTTTTTAGGGCTTTCTACATATATACTCCTTTTATAGAAACTCTTATCTTTTACACGCTATAGGTAAAACTCTAGCACAAATACTCTTTTCTATTGAATATGTATTCATTTATACGCTTTTTTCCTTTATCCCCCCTGCTACATTAACTTTTTTTCTTTATAATACTAACATTTGCTCTTTTCTTTTGATACTGATTTTCGTTCATAAATTTTGTTAATTGTTTTAACTTCATATCCACAAAGATGATACTATTAGGATATGATTGGAAAGTTTATAATAATTAATCTTCTTTATTTTTTTTTTTGATGAATAATTAATCTTCTTTATATTTACTGTTTTAAGTTATATAGATGTTTTGCTTTTATATTTTGTGTAATAATCTTGTTTCTATGGCTATGGTCATCTTCTTAGTTGTGTGTTTTTTTGAGATTATTGGAGTTTACAGTTTTCTTTAATAGTCATCTGTTGACTATTCTTTTTCTGGGTAGTGGCTACGTAAAGTCTAATAAACATCCGGGTATAATTAATTATCGGAAAATTAGCCCGATGCTTCACGCTGAAGGAAACGGAAAAGTTCGAGAAGGAGAAAATTGTTTTGCCGGTGATGGAAGCACTGGTTTTCGAGATTCTTTTACAATATCTAGTTATTTTGTCAAAAATAAATATGAGTTTCATAAATAAATTCTAACATACTTATTTAGTTATCTTATTTTAACAAAAATTATAAAAATTAAAATACATAAAAAATAATTTAAACTTTTTTTATTAAAAATTTATGAAAATTAGTTTAATTTAAAATATGTATTAATAATTTTTATAAAAATTGAGCAACCAAAGAAAAATCAAGTTGAAAATGTACTATATTTATATACTATAACGAAGAGCAGAATCAAAATTTTGATTACACTAATATTTATATAATTGGAATAAAATTATTGTAATAATGTGGCTGTATTTGTTATTATAATTTTTTTTTTAAAAAGTAAAGAGTAAATAATAACAATATAATTTAAAAATAATTAAGAGCAACTGATAAGCAAAAAGAGCAATCAAAAAACAACTAAAGAAGAGCAACCAAAAAGCAACTTAATATTAACCAATGAACTACCAAAAAACTATTGTTGAGCAACTAAAGAGCAAAATATAAACAACTAAAAAAATCAAAATAGAAATAGAAAGTAAAATTAGATAACAAGTTATAAAAAAATTAAATGCAAAAAATTGAGGGTTTAAATTCAAAAGATATGTGTATAATTTAGGCTTTTTAAATTTATTAAGGATGAATTCATTTTAATATTTCTCATGTAACTAGGAAATAACTAAATAATAGATATATAAAAATATAAATATTGAAATTACTCCCTCCGTCCCGTAAAGATAGAAAAAGCACTCATTTTACAAGAATTAAAAAAGTAGTTATTTATAGGTAATTTGTGATAATTTGTCTAAATTACCCTTTGTAATCAATTAATTATGTACATTTCCCAAAGCCACTTTACTAAATATAACACTTACAACTCCTTTTTTTTTACTTTTTCAAATTATGCATTTAATGTTTTATGATAAGCATGTAGGGATATTTTGATAATTTTTGACTTAACTAACTCCACTTTTTCTATTTTTATGGGACAAAAAAAGGTGGTACTTTTTCTATCTTTACGGGACGGAGGGAGTATTAAATAAAAATAAAAAACATGGATCAAAACAAGTAATTTAAATAATAACGGAAATCAAAGAATTATAACATAAACAAAAATGAATATAATTGATAAAAATGGTAATTAATTATATAAACATTTGCAATAATATAAAAGTATTATAAAAAAGAAAAATAAAAGAAAAATACTGAAGTTTAAACAGATAAGCCAATAAATAAAATAAACTAAAAAAAACATCAAAAAAATCTAAATAAACCAGACAAAAAAAATTAATGTAGTAATAATTTAATATCAATCTTTTATGTTCACAGAAATAAAAACAAAAAAAGTGGAGAAAAGGTAAAAGAAAGAAGAGACATATAGCCACAAAATCCGAAATCATTATTATAGTGTATTAATAATAAAGTAAAAATTTTGAAAAAAAAAATAAGAACAAATGAAGGGAGCTATAATATGGATATTAAATGAAGCAAAACAATATGAAGAGAGCGGAGACATAGAGAATATATAAATGAGAGAGGTGTAATAATTAAAATAAAAAACTATCAGAGTTTGGACAAATTGAGGTATTTTTGAAAAGGAAAATAGAAAATTTATGTACGCTTGTATATAGAACTTATGTAGGAGTATGTTTACAAAGATCAAACAAAAAAGGGTATAAGGTGTAATTTTCTCAATTTTTTTAACACATTAAGCCTATATAAATAATACTTTTTGTAAATTTATGTTGGAGTCTTTATTTTTCTTCATGTTCGCATCAATGGAAAAAATGATGATTTTTATTCAACAAATGTTAATTTTCTCCAATTAAGATTATTGGAGGATTGAAATTTTTTCACCAGCATCTTTGAATTCTTCTTATTTTTAAGGCAGAAGGTACAAAAAAGTCTTCGAATTTTTCCCCAAAGCATATATTAGCCCTTTTACTTTATCTGGGCACAATTAAGCCCCCATATTTTTAAATTGAACTATTAAACCCTTATTATTTTAAAATCGAACAAATAAACCCTTTTAGTTTACTTTTGGGACACTTACCCCCTCAAATTTTTGGTAAATATTTTAAATATTAAAATTATTTTTGAACTTTTTTCTTATATGATTATTAGAGACATGTCAGTCATTAACGAGTGTTTCTAATGATGTTGGATGAAAGGGGTTATTTGTTCTATTTTGAAAATAAATAGGGCTTAATTATACTCTAAAAAAATAAAAAGGTTGATTTGTACTTTTATAAAAACTACGAGAGTTTTTTTATACCCTTTTGCTATTTTTAATTAGCGTGTACAAGTACAACTGCTAAAACAGTCAACATTTTATTGTTTTTAAATTTAATCAATCATGAGCTTATTTTTTTCCTTTCAAAATAATAAATAACTTATTACTCCCTCCGGTCCATAATATTTGTCGCATTTGAGAAAATTTTTTGGTCCATAATATTTGTCATGTTATAATATCAAAAGAGCATTAATTGCTATTTTTCCATTTTTACCCCCCATTAATTTATTAAAAGAATACAACAAACAAATGAAAATGATAGTAATAAATGTAACCAAGTTTCAATGTAGGGTTAATTTAGTAAAAGTATTTATAAATTAAGATATATTAATTGTTTTCTTAGTTCTTGTGCTAAAGCCAAATGCGACAAATATTATGGACCGGAGGGAGTACCTAGGTAGCACGGAAACGGAAACGGGAAACGGAAACGATATGAAACGGACACGGGGAAACGAAAGTTTTTCAAAATGAAGGACACGAAACGTGGAGGAAACGTGTAAATAACAAAAATGTAGGGATATATTTATAAAAATATTATCTAAATATTTATGATAATTAACAAAATACTCAATTTTAATATACTGAATATTTAAAATTTTATAAATATATAAAAAAATATAATATAATTCAACACAAATAAGTATATTTGATGTATTGTGGGCAATGCGAATGTAAAATTTATGATAACTAGTTAGATTTTTTTATTTGTGGGTAATAATTTTAATTTTTTTACAAATTTTTAATTTTTATTATTTACGGAAACGGCCCGAAACGTTTCGTACGGGTGTCCAAGAGTTTCCGGTTTCCGAAACGTTTCCGAAACGGGAAACGCAATTTTGTCGAAGTTTCCGTGCTTCTTAACTTATTACTTATCATAATAATTACTAAAAATTATGTGCATGGACGGATTTAAATAGAATGCATCCTTCGATAAAGCTTAAAATCAAAATAAAATGAACAATTGTCTACCTTTAATTTTTATATTTTCTTAATTCATATATTATATATTAATACAAACTTTTATATTTATTATTCCCTTAATAAGTTGTACATTTTGCTAGAGGTGGACACGGTTCATAATCCGGTGATATTTTGGAACCGCCAAGTCGCGGTTTAAGAAAATATGGAACCAGTCTGGACCCGTCTAAGTGACGGTTCCATGCCAATTCGGAACCGGCCGGTTTCGATTTCGGTTCCTGGTTGCGGACAGTTCAAAAAAATTAAAATTAAAATTTAATTACTAAAAGTTAAAATTAAAAATTAAAAATAAAATAACACGCAAATTGATAAAATAGTTAGAATAATTATATTAAAAATATAAATAATTTTAGCGAGTTTTTATAGAGCTATTAAATTTTATTTGTAATCTCTATAAAATATTTTATAAATTTCAAATATTAAATTTTAATTAAATTATATAATATATATGTTATCTAAATATATTATTAATAAATATTGATAATATATTAACATCAGATTGTTATAAATTACCAATTTTTATTAAAGATTGCAAACTTGTGACTACTCTATGTATAGTAAACTACATCAATTGATCAATATAATATACAGATATAGTAAATGTATAATCTAATATAATATATCCAACTGCATAATATAATATAACAAAAATAATATATAATATATATATAAAATATAAAAATATAATATTTATTGACGGGTTCGACTTTTAAACTGCCGGTTCCGATCCGGAATCACTGGTTCACAGTTCAAAAAATTTAAAACCGGCCCGACAGTTTTGGATTTGACCGGTTCCGGGCCGGATTTGATCGAGCCGGATCCAGACCGATTCACGGGCTGATCCGGCCCATGGCCATCTCTACGTGTTGCTGTTATAACTACATCTAGTTGATATTTTAAATTTATAATGTATAAAAGTATCAATATTTTAAATTACTTACAGTGGATAGTTATTTACTTTATAAATTTACAATTTTAAATAATATTATTAATATGAAATTAACTGTCATTTATTCAACAATACATAAATAAATACAAATAATTTATTTTATTATGAACTATATGTTAATTATCAAATGATATCTTTTTTTAATTCATCAAAGCTTATTAAATCAAATATGAAACAATTATATTTGTAAGAAATTTGAGATAATTCGAAAACTAAACTTGATAACCTAACATGAAACATACAATATGCTGCCTGATTCGCATATTTTACTACGAAAATAAAAATAAATTATTAATTGTCTCACTAATTAAGTGCAGTCTTCGATCAAACTTTTCCAATCACTCGCAAACTTACAACATCTGAATCAATCATCACTTGATAACCTCTTCATAAAAGAGAGACATCAAACCTTTTACAAAGAAAGTACAACAAACCTTTCACAAAAAAATAAAAAAATTAAACATTAAAAAAAAGACAAACAATGGAAAATAAAAAAAATTACTATAGCTCATTAACGATTTTATTTTATTATTGAAAGATTTTTAATATATCTTCACCTTTTGGTAGTTGAATTGCGCTTCGTTAATAAATTTTAATTTATTAAAAAAAAATAAAAAAAAATTGACTATTTATTATATTTTTAAAATTAAATAACATAAATAAAGGGATGCTACCGTCAAAGAAAATCAAATCATTGACGACTGCCAAAAAAAAATTTCTAAGCGGTTAGGTTTAAACAAGGTCTTTTTTTTATCTCATATTGTTACGGAATAATTGAAAACTTAATGGAAAGGTTTATTTTAATGAAATAAAACATATCGAATGTCATAGTATCATTTACGTTTAATGAGAGGAGCAAATTGGTCAATATGGCATAACCTGAATGGTTAAGGCGTTTCCAAGTGCATCAAAAAATTGTGGATTCGAAGCACACATCCGAAACTAACAACTAACATGAAACTCTAAAAAAATTGATTTCCACCATTAATAAAAAAAGAAGAAGAGAGGAGCAAATTGAGTTTATAATTCGAGTAAAAATAAATTGTGTAATTTTGCTCTCTTATTATGAATGTAAACAAGGGAGTTGAGGCGCGCTGGTTGCTGAAGTTAGTTGGGTCATAACAATTTCAATCTCGCTGGCACAGTGGCACCCACGTGAAAGTAAAAAAGAAAGAACAACGGCTTGATCCGGTCCTTAAATTTATATCTCAGAATTAAATAAATCACTTTTAACTTTTTTCTTTTATCAATTAAACCTCCAAACTTGTATTTTAAATAAATCATGCGTTTGAAATATAAACATTAGAGATTACTTGACCTGAATAAATGGGTGAACTTTCGGTCGGTTTGGTCTCAATGGAATTAACTGTTCGACGGAATAGCCAAAATCGAATTGACCGAATAAAATTTTTTTAATCAAAAATCAAACCCATCGAATAAAAAATGAAAAAAAATCAAAATCAAACTGTCTGCGTAGGTCGGTTAATGCGATTGGTCGATTAAAACCGACAAAAATATGAAAAAAAATTAAACAAAAATCAATTTTCTAATTTATTCGAGCAGTTCGTTTAATTTGAATAATTTAAAATTAAAACAGCTCCAATAAACAAAAAAAACATTTTTTTATATTAAAACCAAACCGGCTGAAAGTTATTGGTTTTACACGATCTAAAAAAGGTTTTCTATAGAACCCTGTTTTTCCTAAAATAGATAGGCGACAAACATTCTTGCTGAAGCCAAGAATGCTTAATAAAAAGGTGGGGGAACAAGAGTTGTCAATGAGACACCAGTACCACCAATCAAACTTGTTCAGAGGTTTTGACTTCGAAGCATACGAGTCTGCAACGATCGGTTAATACGGCGGGCCAGTTTTTTCGCTAACCCTACCTAAATTAAAAAAATTGAATTCTAATTGATTAAAATAGTTAAATATATCTTATTTGATCTAAAATACAAATTTGAAGATTCAATTTACTAAAAACCATTAAATGCGACTTATTTACTCTAAAATACAAATTGAAGGACTGGATTGACCCTTTGCTAAAAAAAACGGTCGCTATCTCCAAAACACTGAAACCGCACCATTTCCATGTTCTCACTCATCAACTCCACTGCCGGCTAAACCTAACTTAAATTCTTAATTTCTCATTACTATTTCCGATACTAAAACAATTCTCTGACAATTTCTCTTCATTTCAGAAGAATATTATCAGATTTTTACTTCAAACGAGGTACGATTCGTCTCTTAATTATCAGTTTTACTATTCGTAAGTGTAAATTTTCCTGTGTTTAGGTACCTTTGCACACACGGCACTATTAATCTCAAAACTAAGCTGATTCTCGTACACTTTGTTTCATTTTTAGCAAATTTGTTAGTTTAAATGAGTTCTTAGTTGAATTTAGTGAGTAATTTATGGTTAATTAGCAGTATTAATGACGATAATAATGCTTTTGATTTTAAAAGTCGTGTCTAGATAGGGAAATTTGAATTTGTTGACGATTACTGTACGGTAAAATGCATTTATGTTTAAGTTCATTGAATCTGTTTTTTTTTCTTCTAAATATTTTTAATAGTTATTGAATTTTGTTATGTTGTATTTGAAAGGTATAAACTATGTGATTTGCGAAGAAAGAGTGTAGCAGATAGGAAAATTGCAGGCGGAGGGAGATATGAGGTGTAGTTGTTTTGGTTCAAGAGAGAGTACTACTGCTAGGGATTATCACGACGGTAAGCAATACAATTCGGTTAGATTAGTGCAAATTATGATATATATGATTATGCTTATGTCTGTTTTAGTACATAGTGTTTGGGAAGTCTAGCAATTGGTTTATTTAGTCGATTATCATGTTTGGAAATTTATGTTTGGATTTGGAATTCAAATGAACAAAACTATTTGTTAGAAAGTTGAAGCAAAATCATGCATCAAATGATTTATGACAGGATTTTGCTAAAATTGATTTGAATTGCTTTATCTGCCACGTAATTTGTTCCGAACAAAGACTTAAATTTTGCTCTATGTATTTCTTTCTGATGAACTCTAATCATGTCTTAGTCGATGTATTTCCAAGCATAATCGCAATACCTGTTTGTTACAAAGTTCAATTAACATGTGGATTCAGTTTAAGTGCTAAAATATTTCAAATATACCAAACCTGCTTATGTCGCATTTATTTGTTATTAGAACCCTTTTCTACACATAATCAGTTGTAATAAAAAAAAAGTGACGATCTACTGTCTCGCAATTGGGTATTTCCAAGGGCATTTATTTGCTACTAGAACCCTTTCTATATTGTGTTTGGGAGGTCTAGCAATTGGTTATGATTATGCCTACATATCTGTCTTAATGCATAAGGTTTGCTTTTAACATGTAATTTGTCCTTTATAGCTAGCCATGAGATATAGTTACTCTTTTGTTTGAATCAATGATGAGCTTCTCTACTAGCTGTCTTAAAAGTCATTTAATTGAACTGCAACATGGAAGGCATTAATCAGCTGGCTGATCCTTGATTTTGTAACATTTTGTTGTGATTTCTTTGTGCATCTTACTTTTCTGCTGGTTTTATTTCTTTAATTCTCTTTTTTGTGTTTATAGAGGATTTGCTTCGCGATATTAATCATTTCTCATATAATGAATTAAGATCAGCAACAAACAACTTTGGTTCCACCAATAAGATTGGACGAGGAGGATTTGGAACCGTGTACAAGGTACGTAAAATTTGCAGATTTATAGCATGTTAGTATAATGATATTCGTTGGTAACTTAAATTAATAATTATCTTCATATTCCTCTAGTTTGGGATGTATTCTTATATAAGTAAGCTCAGTTAAGAAACAGGCCTTGCTAAAATAAAACAGTTTGGATATCTTATGCTTCAAATACTGATACCTTACTTTTCAACTCACTTAAAACTATCATTAAGTTTTTTTCTGCACGTCCCATCCCGCTATATCTATAACAACAGGGTAGTTTAGATTCTTATACTTGTTTGTTGCTATCAATTATGGCTTCACTTAAGCTCATGAACCTAACCCTTTCTTCGGTTGAAATCTACTCTAAACTTCATTTCATTTGCAAATGAAATTATTTAGTAGTTCATTGACATAAACATGATTGATTTTGCAAAATTTAAAAATAGAGTTTCTAAATGAACTTCTAAGTAAACCAAATACAACTATACATCTTTAAATGAATTACACAAAAACTATTGGAATAGATTTGAACCAAACATACAGAACATTGGTATATAAGATCTAGTCTCTTGTTTATAGAACTGCTTGCTTATTTTAGTTTTGCAATGTTGCTAGGGAACCTTGAAAAAGGGCAGACAAGTAGCTGTGAAGACACTTTCTGCGCAATCAAAGCAAGGAATGCGAGAATTTTTAAACGAGATCAATACTTTATCTCAAGTTAGGCATCCAAACCTTGTTGAGTTGAAAGGCTGCTGTGCTCTTGGAGCTAATCGAATCTTAGTGTATGAATATGTAGAAAATAGTAGTCTTGATCGTGCATTGCTAGGTAACATTTTTTCATAAAGATTTAGTGAGGTATAGAACTGAGAGATCAATCCAAAGAAGGCGGGGTTCAAATATGTTGTTATATCATATACTTCTCTTATCTTTGTAGGTTCTCAGAATGCAGATAGAATGATACTGGACTGGAGAAAAAGATCTGCAATTTGCTTGGGTATTGCCAAGGGCCTTGCTTTTCTTCATGAAGAACTAGTGCCGCATATTGTGCATAGAGACATCAAAGCTAGTAATATACTTCTTGATAAAGACTATATACCAAAGATTGGAGATTTTGGGTTGGCAAAACTTTTTCCAGATAATATCACTCATATTAGCACAAGAGTAGCTGGAACGACGTATGTCCTTCAACTTCTAACTTCTGATTGATGGTTAATTTATTCAGTTTGCAATTTTTTTTCTTTTGGTCTCTGTAAACCTTTTTAAGTCGCTCAATCATTGGCGCTAATTTCTTCGGTAAAGTTATTTGTTCAAAGTCAAAACAAAATCTTAACTTTTTTTGTTTTGTTTTTCCATACAGTGGATACTTGGCGCCCGAGTATGCTATGGGAGGCCCCTTAACAATGAAGGCTGATGTGTATAGTTTCGGAATTCTCATCCTTGAAATAGTTAGTGGCAGAAGCAGCGGAAAGCCTTGGGGAGTATCACAGAAGCTCCTCCTAGAATGGGTACGTTTATTTTCTCTCTCTGTTTCATGCAGCTGTATTTTGGCAATCATGTCTTGCCGGTTTCATATTTCCTCATCACTGTTCTCTTAAATATTTTAGTAGTAGACTAATGAGCATGTGCGTTAGGATCAATTAACTCACATTTAGCCACAATACCCTCTATGTTTGGGTCAATTAACCACCAAGTTGTACAAAATGGATGCTTTCGGTGACCATGATGACCCAATTTGGGGGTTAAATAAAGAGTATTGTCTCTGATTGACCTGAACATAGAGAGCATTGTCCTTCATTATGAAAATGCTGAAGTCTGAGTTAATTGACCGTGACGTACAAATTAAGGCAACTCGATGATCCTTTGTTCGTAAATTAATCATTCACTTCCCTAGATCTTGTTATATGTACCACTCAAATAACCTTTGGGCCCAGGACATTGGCTCAAAATGATTAATCACACTCCGAGTATTGTGGTTCACCGGCGCCCTTTTCTTCAGGCCAGTTTCAACACAATAACACCATTATTAGTAGAAGAATTTACAGCCTATGCGCTCTTTTTTTTTACAAAAACATATTTCTTTTTAATTTTTCAATTAAAATATGTTTTTTTTTAAATCTATTGAAGATATATGAAAAAGCTACCACAAAACTACTAAAAAGCTATTAAAACATATTTGTGTAATCAGTCCCACAAAAAGAGGTATTTTTATCAAAATGGAAAAACCTTATTAATAACAATCAACTTACCTTCGTGCCCAAGCAACTGACTCAAAATGGTTAATCCAGATCAATTTAGAAGTTGAATATTAATTATTAAAAACCACTCTCACCCGCAAGCAACCATCTTAAAATGGTTAATCCATAATTATAAATTTAGTAGTTGAATCTTAATCATTATTTTGACAAAAAAAAATCTTAATGATTATAACCCCATTTATATTTTGGATGTATTCGTATTTTGGATGTGGGATGTTACATTATATACGGTGACTCCGTTGCTCAACACTTTCAGTAGCAATCTTGTTCTGTCTACCGATCACATTCTGCTATACAGGCATGGGAGCTCTACGAAGGAGGGAATCTTTTAGAGTTAGTTGATCTACAACTAGGAGAATTTCCAGAGGAAGAAGTAATTAAACACGCGAAAATAGCACTATTCTGCACCCAAGAAGTAGGTAGCCGGAGGCCGCTTATGAGCCAGGTTGTTGAGATGCTCACAAAGAATATCCGTCTAAACGAGAAGCTTCTTTCAGCTCCAGGTTTCTTTCAAGATTTACCTGGTCTCAGCGGGGGACCGTCCTTGACGAAAAAACCATCTGATGATTCTAGCAGCCACCAAATGAGCTCTGTTCCTGTAACAATCACTGAGGTGGCACCTAGATGAACATCAACCATTTGTTGCTGACATTGTCTAGAATGAGATTAATTAGTTAGTAGGCTTATTCATGTATGTAATCTTTTCCATATATTTGGGGGAATATTGAGAAGAGTCTTATAGAAGTGGTGAGTTTATATTGTTGTTTAAGATGGGGGAATAGTGTAGGGGTGTAATTGGGTCGAGTCATTCGTTAGTTAATCAAAATTGACTCGAAAAATATTTGAAACTGACTCGACTCATGTTGAGTCGAGTTTGAGTTCGAGCTAATCAAGTTAAATTATTGAGTCGAGTTTGAACTCTAAAATACTTGGCTCGTTGAGCTCGCGAGCCTAGACGAGTTTTAGTTAATTTATACTTTTACCTTTTATGTTTGTATATATTTACAATAATACCTCTAATTTACATTAAATTTTAATTTTAAATATTTATATCGATAATTAAGTCAAGTCAAGTTGAACTCGAGTCTCAATTATTTTGCAGAGTTTTGAGTTTGAGCTCCTTGAATGATATTCGATCAAGTTCGAGTCGAGTTTTGAGCTTCAAATTTTAGAGTTGAGCCGAGCTCGAGCTTATTAGTGTTTCGACTCAACTCGACTTAATTACACTCTTAGAATAGTGAAAAGAGGCGGATTCGAAATTCATTTTTATTCGGACTAAACAACATGTAAACAATAAATACCTATAAATATCATCATTTGCATAAAATGTAAATTAATGAAAAACAGTAGTAAATATTAGACCTAATTACTTAAAAAACCCTCACCTTGTAATATTTCTTCGTTTATACCCTGATCTAGGAAAAAGTTCATTTGTATCCTTTTTTTAATTTTTCATTTTCGTCTCTACCCTAAAGAGCTAATTTGACCTCTTTTCATTTGAAAAAAAATATTCAAAACGATCCTTTATATTTAGCTTATATTCTAATTAAACATTAATATTATTAATCATTTATAATATTTTCATCATTTAATTAATTTAACTGTCAAAAATTTAAATTTTAGGGTAGAGATGAAAATGAAAAATTAAAAAAAGGGTACAAATAAATTTTTTCCTACATGAGGGTATAAACGAAAAAATGTTATAAGGTGGGGGTTTATTAAGTAATTAGACCTAAATATTACAAGAATGATTTTATATTAAATTTGATCACCACGATGCAATTATATTTTTCGCTTCTGCATATCTTCAAACTCTCATTTATTACACAAATTTATTGTCCATTATATGGAGTTATATTCAGCGAATCAAACTCAACACGCCCTTTTTTGTTGCAAAATTGTGGTATCACAACCGTCAACATTGTTTGATGTTCTAATAATAAATTTACCTACAATTTAAATTGATTAGTTCTCATCAATTTATTTATCTAAATATTTTTAAAAATCCATCTAACAAAAATTAATTAATTTTTAATAAACATAAAAATCAATTATCAAGAATATAAAATGAATAATAATTCGAACTGGTCTAACCAACGAACAATAACTTTAATGGTATAAACACTAAGTAATAATTCTGCTAGGTGGTGGAAAAAAATTATGAAACGGTCTATTCTTTAATTATTTTTTATAACTAGAACAATTTAATTAATTTAAAAGTATGTTGTAATATTATAGTACACAAATATTATACTTAAATTAATTTATACATATGAAATATAAAAGGAAACAAATTATTTAAAATCCGAGGTGGTTTGATTTTGGATAAGATAGAGACTTAATTTCACTTTTGTTCATTATTGAAAATTTTGAAAAGACTAAAGCAGTAGGTTAAGAATTAAAAGAAATTGATTGTTTATTTCATGAAAAAAGAAACTGTTATAATTGCAGCAGGTCTCTGTCCTTCTTTAATTTATCCACCAAAAAAATACATAAATTTCATTAAAAAGAATTCCTCAGGTAAAAAAAGTAGGCTTCTTCTCAGAGTTTATACCTTATAGAAGTAGTGAGTTTATTAAGGTTTTATCACCAAAAAAAAACCCCACCTTTTAGCCCCTCCTTTTAGCCCCTTTTCAAATGCACTCTGACGTTGTAATTTTGTCATTTGCACCCTAATTCGCACCTTCGGTTTTCAATTTCACCCTCAAGTACTAAATTGATCTCTTTTTTATTTGAAAAAAGTTAAAATAAGTTATCCATTTTTTACTTTTTATGTGGAAAAGAGTTCAAACGAGTACTTTATAAAGATTTTTATGAATTTTTCTCGAGTGAAAAAGTCCAACTTGATTTTGAGGGTGGAATTGAAATCTAAAGGTGCGAATTAGGGTGCAGCTGACAAATTATAACGTCAGGGTGCAACTGAAAAGAGGTTAAAAGGTAAGAATTTTTTTGTTGATTAAGCCGTTTATTAATATCTTTGTTTACGATGGGAATAGTGAGAAGATCTTATTATTGATGGAATCGAAATTTTTTTTTCAATCCAAACCAAATAATATGTAAATATCATTCGCATCAAATTTATCTATACTATATATAAAAGCACGGATGGGGGAGGGACAGGCAAAATTACTGAATAATCCTTTTCAGTTTACTACTAAATAAAAGTTTTGCAGTCATTAACTAATTAGTTATTTAATTAATCACTATTGTAATTAAAGTTTTAATTAGAATAGGTAACTAAATTATCTCCATTTTAGTTTTTAGTTTGTACAAAATAACTAAATTGTTTCCAAATTAATAGGAATACCTATCTTTTAGTTTGATTGAACTATAAAATTAAAATATTGTATTTGGTCAATATATTATTATTTAAATTTCTATCTTATTATTTTTAAATATATTATTAATAAAATAAAATTAATTATTTAATTATACTTATTATAAACCCAAAAGAAGAATAAATTTAGTATGGAAAAAAATTTAATAAACGAATATATTATATTTACTTTTACAAAAATTCTTAACTAATTTAATATTAATTATAAATAAAAAATTGATATAATTATAATAAATTTACTAATTTGTTCATTGAGGAGTTACGTTACGAGCCACGTGCATAGCACGTAATGCGAAACTAGTATTAATAAAAAATAACAGTCAATATCTTAATAACCATTTATATCATTTTTATCACCACAATACAATTGCATTTTCTGTGTCTGCATATCTTCAATTCTCATTTTATTACACAAAGCAGACCCTTTTTTTTTCTTTAGAAATTGTGTTTTATCAAGAGCCAATATCTTTTAAGTTCTAACAACAAATCTATCTATAACTTAAATTAACTAATTTTAATTAGTGTTCATCAATTCATTTATTTACAAAACAAATCCATATAATGAAAAATTATCAATTATCAACAGAAATAAAATTAATTATCAACAATCACAGAAAATCAATTTCTTCATTTTATGTGACTAAATCAATTTAAATAATTTAATAACATATCGTGATATAATTACTACACTTTTGTTCATAATTGAAAATTTTGAAAAGTTTAGAGAAGTAGTTGAGAATTAAAAGAAATTAATTGAGAAAATTGATTGGACATTTCATGAATATAGAAACTGTTGCAATTGCAGGTTTCTGTCCTTCTTTTATTCATCCCCAAAACGGCACTTAATTGTTCTTAAAAAGGATGTCGTTCGGTGAAAGAATTAGGTTTCTTCTCAAAGAAGCTAACTCTGCTGCAGTGCCGTGCTCAACGAAACTCCACGCCACCGTTCCTCCGACTCTCCGACGGCAGCCGGACTTTGAAATTTTGCAGTCATGAGATCCGATGAAGCTCCATCTCCAGCATTCTTCAAAATTATTCTTCAAAGAACTATTCAAACCAACAAACTGGTAAAAAAAATCACTTTACTTTTTTTTTTCCTTGATTTGGTCAACAAACTTTGAAACCCTAGTTTTTACCCCTCTAATCAGGGTAAAAACTTAGAACCTTTTTTTAGAGGATAAGAAAGTTAATTTTTTTATTAAGGGTAAAAAAAATGTTTTTGTAAAAATTGGGGCCCTTAATAAAACTTTGAGTTAGTGAAATATAATGAGTTGATTTTAATCCTCAACATTTCAGTTTTAATGAGTAGATTTCGAATTTGTTGCTGATATATTTGTGTAAAGTTGAATTGAACACTTTAAAATTTGTAATTTGTGAAATTTGCAGCCTGATTTATCTTGTAGCTGAATTTACTTTTTGTCTGTCTGTTTGTTTTAAAAATGTATTCGCAGATGATTCCGCCTAAGTTTGTGAGGGAAAACAGTAATTTGTTTATGGATTTTGCCAATCTCATCATTCCGAATGGCGAGTCGTGGAGAATGGGATTGACAAAATCCGACGACAAAACATGTTTGGACGGGAACTGGCAGGAATTTATGCAACATTTCTCACTTCAGGAAAAATACATGCTGACATTTAGGCCCAAAGGAACTTCTACTTTGGAAGTGTGTATATTTGATCATTCTGGTTGCGAGATTCACTATCCCGCAGCTAATCCGGCACGCAAAACCAATTATGAGGAAGGAGAAAGCAGTAATGGAGAAGCCATGGATGTAAAACCAATCAAGACAGAAATGCCTTGTTTGAACATCCGAATGAAACCATACCATTTGAAGCACGGAATGGTGGTAAGTAGTTTTTTAATATAATATTTGTATGTTTATATATATTGCACGGAAGTAAAAACGATAAAACAAAAAATATTGAAATAAAAAATAGTAGAATATAGAACTCGACATATATTCACGGAACATACACGTATTTGATAAAGTGTTGTCAGAGTTGAATTTTACATATTTTATTTAATTTGTACAGCATTTACCAACTAAATTTGCAAAAATTCTGAAGAAAGCACCTGAACACATCAACCTTCGAACCTCTCCGGCACAAACATGGAGGGTTAGACTGAGGAAACAAGTTGTGGAAGGTAAATATGACCGATTCCGATTAGAGCATGGATGGGGTAAATTCCTAGATGACAATCATATGGAGGTCGGGGATGTCTGTGCTATTCAGTTTACCTACCCTAATCTCTGGGAAGTTACCATTTTCCGTGGTTGACAAATAATACCCATCTTTGTACTGATTTATAATTGATTAACGAAACTCTAATTAGTTATTATGTAATTTGGCAATTAATTACGTATTGTTATTAATTTATTATCTAGTGGTGTTATTACTCTGATCAGTATATCTAAATTCTCCTTTAGCCAATCCAGAAATATTTGATGTTTTTTTATCGACAAGGGGTTTAATTAGGAAATAAAAATAGGGATTCATTCTATGTTTATTAATGTTCGTAGTTCTTACTGATGATAAAAATGAGATCGATAACAACATTGATGCTTAAAAAGGTTGGGATAAGGTACAAAAATGACCCTAATGTTTACTTTGTGACTCAAGTGTCCCCCTAATATTTTTCGCGTCTTAAAATGACCCTATATTTGTTCCAATTTGGTAACGTTATGGTCATTTTTGAAACTCGAAAAACATTAGGGACCCATTTTAGTCAGAGAGTAAACATTAGAGCCATTTTTTTACCTTAACCCTAAAAAGAATCAATGAGACTTAATTTAGAAAAAGTCGAACATATCTTTAATTTCATTTTTTCATTTGAAAATTCAATACAATTTGAAATTCCAGCCTCACACATTTAAGATCAATAACAGCATTAATTTCCCGTTTAATTAAAAAAATTATAAAAAAAAAATTGCAATTAGAGAAAATACATATCAAGAGTTTTATATCCCAGCTAATATAGCATCATCATGTATACTATCAATCCTTTCCTGTTACTTCCAAAGGCATCAAGCAGGATGGATAAAATTAAAGTAAACACAAGCTGCTAGAAAGAAATCCATTTTATGCATTATACCATACAAAAGAATAAAAACTGTCAAATCTCATGCACAAAAAAGAACAAACCAGAAAACATAAAAAAACACATCATACAAATATAAAATTAAGTAGCTAGCAAAAAGATGGTAATGACCCGGAATTAGGCAGCTGAAACTGCCGCGGGTTCGACAGCAGGTTGGTCACCAGCAGGAGGAAGAGGAACATCATCTTTGGGAGGATCTGATGAGCCATTTAAAGTGGTTTCCTTAGCCGATGAAACAGTGGCATCTTTCTTCACCCCATCTTTCTTCACCGCGGCGGCGTCTTTTTCAGTCTTGACATCCTTTCCATCTTTGGCATCCTTTGCTGGTGCTGGTGGAGGTGGAGGCGGGATCATGTGCGGTGGCGGTGTGTGCTTCAGTTTCAGAAGTATGTGACGCATTCTCGAGAGATCAGTGGGTTTTCCGGGCTTTGGACCCTGGACGACGGTTATAGATGGTTTCTTATCTTGATCCTTCTTGCCTCTCTTCTTCTCAATATTGGGAACCTCATTAGGAATGAGCTCCGCGATTGCTTTCCAATATTGTTTGTCCGCCTCTTTATGAAATTTCTCTTGAACGGACAAGTATAACTGATCCATATACAAATCCAACATATAGTTATAGGTACAGCTATAGGTAAAAGCAGGCAAAATCTAGCATTAGAAAATCGTATTAATTACCTTCTCCTTTTCTCTGTTAATATTTTTGTTGGTCTCAACATTAAGCTTTCTTTTCTCGTAAAAAGCACGTTTGTACTCTTCTGCTTCTTCAATAATTTGCATCCTCATTTCTTTTTCCTTTTTCTCTTTCTCCTCGAGAAGAATGGCATTTTGGCTATCCAGCAAAAACAAAGAAGACTCGTTAACTTAAGTAGTGCATCCATGCAAATTAACTATGTAGCCAGCCACAAGCAAAGATGGTTTGCACTTTACAGTTTGCACTGAATATGATATGATAAGATATCAGGGATTACATTCATCTTGTGTAGGCTCATGCAAAAACTTAAGTTCCACATCTGAATCAGGCAGGCATCACAAACAAAGCCAAGTTGCATTCTCATCTTCACATCATTTCCTACATATAAGCAACTTCAAACTACTTGGATTCGTTGTATATTTGCGCAATGAAGATTTAAGATCTAAAATATGAATATAAGTGAGATCCACTACTAATATCCTTAACAAAACAAAAACAATCAAAATACTGAAAAATCTAAAAAAGGAAATCAGATAAGTTTATAGGAGTGCAGGTTCAAAAGGTAGATAGAATGAAAGTAATCTACTGGCAGCATGTAATTCATAGAATGCAGTCGGAGTAATTAATATCCAATTTTACATTAAAATTCCAATAATCTTAGTATTCCATAACTACTAAAACCAAACAACACAGCAAATTTCATGCACACATTAGTATACTACAGTCTTTGGCTCCATATATGAGGTCGATATCAAGTAGTATTCTAGTAACATTCATAATTCTAATGTACATCAAAACCTTCAAGCTTAACCTAATTATCTACATCTAAGAGAGTCATGAATACTCATCAATCATTTAAGCAATCCCTCAATTACAGAATATAGAACCAATCCAAATCAGATCCGCCGTAGTTTTGGCAACAAGATCAACAATGTCGGCAACAGAAATAAACTCTAACATACATAAGACACTATTAGCTAATAAACATAGCTCTCACAATCCCTCAAAAATACAAATTATAGATCCAATCCAAAACCGATCTGTCATAGTTTCCGACAACGAGATCCACAATATCAACAACACAAATAAACTATATCTTATGCAAGATACTATTAGCTAATAAACGCAACTCTCACATAAAGAACAGATAAAAACTACGCATCAAATCGCATACAATATTTACAATAAAAAATCAACAAAATGCAACTAAATTACTTAATCAACAGTCATACACAAAGCTTAAAGCCTTAAACATACAACAATCAATAAAACATAATATAGCAGAGCTTAAGAACGCGTCACATCATGATCGCGGATCGCAACGTGTACGGCTAGGATCGTCTTATCAGATCTACAACTAAATCAGAAACTGAAATAATTAAGCTAAAAAAAAAACTTACCGGCGCCACTCTAGTAGAGCGAAGCCTTCTTCAGGAAGCATCTCAGTAGGAGGAGGAAGTATCGGTCCATCAGTAGAAGTAAAAAAATCATCATCTCCAGCTGCTCCGTTATAACCGTTACCGTTCTCAACATGAACAGGAGGACTAAACGGACTCTGTGAGTAGCTAGGGTTTGGATCCGATCCAAATCCGAAAACATCAGGTGAAGAAGCGGAGACGTGATCGACGGAGACATCAGCAGCGCCGCCGCCGCCGCCGCTGAAGTTGGAGTAAGAAGCGAAGTTAGAGTAGCTGTCGTCGTCGTCTTCTACCTCGAAGGATCTGTGATTCGATGAAGGATGAATCTCTTCTTCTACGTCCATGCCGAATGTGTCGAACGAAGAAGCCATAGCTTAATTTCTCTCTCTAGAACTTTTTAGCTTAGTTTATCTCTCTAGAAAATTTTGAAGATCGGGGATATTTTTTTCTGTGAATGGAGAGAACGGGAGAAGATTCAAACTTAGTGGAGTTGTTCTTATTTGTATTTAAGCTTTATAATTTCATTTTTGTCTTCTTTTTACTGTGTTTTTTTTTTTTTTTGACCTTTTTTATATACTTACCGGTGACCGAAGGAAGCGGAAAAGAAAGAACGAGACTCCACTGTCTGATAAATTTGGTTTGCGCGTTGAAACGACGCTGTTTAATGACCATAATAAACGGCGCTGTTTATGGTATATGTTTTGCTATCTAAGATAAAAAAAAAAAAATTTGAAAGAAGATAAATTGATATCTGAGTTCTATAAAAAGTCACAAAAAAAAACTTTTTTTTTTAAATTATAAACATAATATTATGTTTATAAATAATTATGTTGATTAGATTAGTTCAGACTATCAAACTAAAATCAAGCCAAATTAACTATTTTTTTAATCCATACCAAATTTACCGAAATTGAACAATCTTAAATTTTAGTTTAATTTGATCGATTAATTCGGTTATATCCATAGATTTTTTTTTCCCGGAAAGATGTAAAATCTTCATTAAAATTCGACTACTAGAGTCTCGAATCTAGCCACACCAATTGTGTTAGATGATTGTTACAAAAGTGAGGGTCTCGAAGGGCTTTTTTGGCTATAGAATGAGCCGCCCAATTACAATCCGCTTGACAAATCTAAATTTATTGAAACCAAATACATTATTCAATGACCTGCAATCTTGAAGGATCACTTTGTAATTTAAATCCAGCGGATTAGATAAGTACATTGCTTCAATAATCGACTTAGCATATCCATAGATTGTACATCCCTAGTTTCACGTTCCAGTTTCATAATTGTTCCGGAGAAAAGTTGGTTTAACCCCCCTCATTTTTATTTATGTAGATATTAGTGCATAAATTATTAAATATAGTCATTGTCAATGTACTCTCCCCTTAACACTCATGTTGCTCTGTAAGTACTAATAATAAAAAAACTTTCTTTTGCCACTTCATTATAAGATGAACAATATGCAAATACAGACCTGAAATTTAACACCCATACATATTTAATTGAGAAGCTGTGCTACATTTCTTTTCTAGTCAGTATGCAGCTTCAATCTGTCAACGGACACAAGAAAGAACTTGTTGATTAGCATACAGTACGTAACCATTACAACTCGGTGGTTAGTTTACGCTCTGAGACCCGAAAAGCCACTCTTTATCGAACACCATATCCGCCTCCGGTTAAAAACACCATAGATAATTTGAACCGAGTAGGGTAATCTGGTTCCCAAAGCACTCGTAGCAATGACCAGATGAAAAAGATTGGGATATACAAACACAAATTTGTTTTTACTTCCAAGTTTTCTTGGCGATATGAAGCTTCGATCGATTCTGATCTGACACATTGCTTGTATCAGAAGAGTAGCAGTTCGCTGGGAAAAATCTGCGAGACCGGTAATGTTGGAGTTCCGATTGGCTTCATTTCACTAGATTTAAAGGTCTTAACGGCCAAGCAGAGGGTTCAGGATCAAAACAGACTGCATTCCTCTACATCAAAGTGGAACAGAAACAGTTTGTCAAGGCACCGGGGGAGCATTTTTCGGGTACCTAGCTGAAGAGGGCATCCGCTGCAGAGCTCGAGGAAACTCTGGCTTTAGACGTTTGTTTGGCATCCCCTGCATTGGCCTTATCCATATTGCAAAAATTTAAGATGAGAACAGAGTAAATAGAAAAAAGAAAAACAACAAACCGAAAAAATTCATCGAAAGTCTGGACATGTAAGAAACATAAGAAAACGTGACACACAAATTCCATTATTCTACTTTGGTATATTGATATATTTAGCAGGCAGAGTCAACAATCTTATGTACCAAATCGGTGAAACTACGAAAAGTTGAAAGAGCACATATCATGCCATGTGTTTCAAATGCAACCAAAAAGTAAAGTTAGATGAGACCCAACCATTATTCCATCCCATCTATCATGACATAAAGTTCTTATTCCCATTGCTAAATAGAAAATTACACAGAGCATCAAAACAGCCAATATTAAATGAGCGCATGTGAAATCACATACCGTGGGGAGCCCTGCCGTTTAGGTGTAAATTGACCAAAAGTCATTCTCAAGCTTCCAAGGGCCTTCTCAGCAGCCTGAGAAAAATCACAGCCAAGAGCAGAAATAGATCAATGAAGGCCCACAAGGATAGAGTAGGAGTGTGCAACAACCGACCAAAACCGAAAAACCAAACCGATCCGACAAATTTGGTTTTGGTTTGATATTATAAAATAATTGATTTTTAGTTTGGTTCGATTTTGGACATAAAAAATTCAGTTAAGTTCTAATGTAAACCAAAATGAAAAATCAACCAAACTGACTGGTTCAGATTGATTTAAAAATTACACTTCCTTAAAATTTTAATTCGGTTTGGTTTCGAAAAAGAGGGGAATTTCATTTTGATTTGAACCGAGTGCACACCCCGAGGATAGAGTACTTTCAGTACTAAAAGAGAAGATTTGGGATTTGATAGAAGAGATACCTGCATCTTAGCCTCATCAAATGTTAAGCCAATCCCCTTCCCCATAACCTGTCCATCTATTTCAACCTAAGTAGTGAAAGACAAAGTTAGTTTCAATCAAGTTGAAAACAGACAACTATAGAAGGTCATGTAAATAAGCAAACATCTTGCATCCATTTGTCATTCTTCAACAGCTTAAAATCTCAAATCACAATCTCGACCACCATCAACTTTTAGTTCTTGTGTACAACAACAAATCCAATTAGTCATTGCAGAATCGCCGAGCAATGTAATTATCACTAGGAACATTTTGAAGCTAAAAGTGAAAATTCATCACAAAAGATAATTTGGGACAGGTATGAGTTTCACAATGTTAAGCTTATTCTCTGATATCAGATTTATGAGCAAATCACGAGGAACATTTTGAAGCTAAAAGTGAAAATCTTTGTTACTGTCTCCTCTCCCTTCACCCCTTCTTCAATTAATTCTTTCACCAAGTCTTCTTAATAAAAAGATTTCGATACATTTTAAGAGAATTGCCAGCAAGATGCAGACCTGTGCATGTATTTCTTCATTCTGGAGTGAATTAGACAAAACCGGTGTCTGTGCAAGAAAATTAACCCCAAGGCCCTCCATCAAGCACTGAAGCATAAAAAATCAGCAACCAGAAAATTTCGAAACTGAAGCAAGCAATAAACATAACAGAACAATGCACCAATTCCTTGGAACTTACAAATTCCTTGAGTGCATTTATTGAATTCATTGATTTCCTAGAGGCCTCCAGTCTTGGATCGAGAAGCCTGGATGGCTCTGAGGGAGCTGAATACGAGAGAGACTCATCTTTGGGCAATGGTTGACTCCCAAAAGAATTGACATTACTTAAATAACCATTTTCATTTGCACTAGAATATCTACTTGCATCACCATGTACAGCCCCATTCTCAGGCTTAGCCCTTGACATATATAAATCTGAAAGATCATTTTGCAAATGTCATTACCAAAGAAAAATCGCTAGGAGAAAAAATGCCCTTCTTGAAAACGATTAGAAGTTAGAACATCATGTTTAAGAAAACAGCATAGAAGAAACACTATAACAACTACTTAAAAAGCATGCAGTGTTGAAAATTTTACTGGTATGGACAACTAGAAAAACATGTCATTTTGCGAAGTACCAAGTTCAACAAACCCAGCTTAAATGAACAGTTGCTTGGTATATAGGCACAACATACACATTGAATAATGATATAGCATGATAACAAGCAGCTGTAACTAGACCATGCCAATTGCCAAGTAATAACAAAATACTTACTAGCCAAGTTCTTGAGAGAACTCTCAGCCGCAAGACTTTGGGATTCCCTTCTTGTCCTACCAAATCCTTCACCAACTTTTTCTCCAGCAAACCAAGCCTGCAAAATGAATAAAATAATCATCTATGCAAGTTCTCAAATTCAGGAAAAAGGCAACTGTAGACTTAAACTTTCCTCAGCACTCTATCAAACCAATGCAAAAACCCTCGTAGGAAAAAAAGTGCCAGTTCATTTAAATCCTACTGGATTGTTTCAGTTTCGAAGATCCAATGTACTATGACCACTTGCGGTTGTAAATGATTTAACTTCCTAATTCTTCATAACACTAAGACATTAAGTTTATATTTACTGCGACTGGTGCATGCATGCAAAATGTTCCAATAAGATAACAGAGAAAAGCTATCCTTCACCCAAGCTTGGAAACTTAAAAACGCATTTATTAGGTCTATTATTACCAAATGATTTCCTAGTCTATCTTCAGCACTTCTTATTTTATTTTTCTACTATGATCAGTAGTGAATTTGCTATCCATGTTCACCTAGCTGCCATATAGCAGTGGAGTCAGGAGTGCATTTAGCAGATTAATAATTCTAATCTCAAAGTGGCTATTAAAGAAAAACCCTGTAATCAGGAATCAACTTCATGTTTCTTTCCAGCCTGGCGACTTATTTTTCCAAAAGAAATGAAACAGCTAATTTTAAGAAAATATAAAATTATATGCTGTCTAGGAAAGAAAGACGTGTCGCTTGTTGGATGGATCCCAAATTACAGAGCAATTAAAAGGGATATGCTGGACAAGCAAAATTCAAATTCAGTGAAAGTCAAATGAAACTATGGAACTTAAAGGTCCAGAGAAAAAAGAGTTTAGGATACCTCAACGGAGAATTGTAGATCTCTGCTATTAACCAATGAATGCCTGAAATCCACCTGCGAGTTCAATTCGTAGTTACGTACGAAGTAACAGACGGGAAAATTATGATATATACAAGGGTCTTATTTACTTTAATTATTTTCCTGTATATTTCCCACAAAAATGCAAATTTGTAAATTACCTTGGCTCCACTCTTCATTGCAATTTCCTGTAACACTCCAACCGGAGTTTCCGCACTTGAAACAGCTTGATCAGATTCAAATTCGAGATCCTTGTTGCTGGAAGATGACCGACTCAATGGATTTTCCTCTCCTTCAAAATAAACATCCAAAACCTAAGAGTCTACGCCCACTCTAGAAATAAAACATAATAAATTGCATACTGTAAACACAAAAATAAATGCAAGCCCATAAAAAAAAGATCATATAAATCTCACAAGTCAAAGGATATCTTAGAAGCTACGTAGTACATCAGACTTAATTTGCAAATTCATGAATTCAACAAAACACAATGTTTACATTCTTTTTGTAATTCGCATCCAAACATATTAGAATGGTGGTTGAACAAAATGGCAGGGCCCATTGGTCACAAATTGTTGCTGATACATACAAATGGGATTTGATAAATAAATGTGATAATGTCTCATTGCTCACCTGAGAATGACTGATAATTGGACATTGCCTGGTTTAACCTCAACCGGTCATCTTTGAAGGGTGCCTGCAACAAAATGATACACAGCATGAGACTCGTACATTTGTGGCTTTCAGCATAAGACTTTAGAATTTCTGACCACCTCGGAAAACATTACCACTTTCGGCAGTCTTTGTTTCTCATGAAGCATTCTCTCAGATGGAACAGAACTCTCAACTTTAGGAAAAAATGACGGATGGTGAGGTCGGTGCTTTTCAATGTTCATTGGTTCTGGATCCATGGGAAATTCTCTATGTATTGCCCGCCCCAGTTGCCTAGGACTCATTTCTTCCTCCGCCGGAGCCCAGCTTCCACGGGGTTGCACACGTGGAGCTGAAATTTGTATAGGAGCTCTTACAGGAAATGCTGATTCACTTGCTGGAGGATCTCTTACATCCTGACCATGCTGCAATATAAGAAGCCGCCTTCTTGTATCAGGATCTAACTCTGATTCGGGCACTTCACCCTCTTCTCTAGCAGGAGAGCTTTGAAAACTAGGTTCTGGAGGACCAACTTGACCCATTGGTTTAACTGATGAAGCTGCTTTGGGAAATTGCATGCTTGCATATGTCGCAGTTGCTAATTGTGATGTTGGCACTGGAACTGAACCTGAAGAAGATGGCATAGCATACTGGAGAGGAGGTACAAGTCTTGGATCTATATTTGTAGCTGTTGAAGGATACGTTGTAACTGATATTGCTTCCTGAATAGAAAGAAAAGTTATAACCAAAATATATTACATAAGAAATTAATATTTCCAGATCTTAGTCATCACTAGATGTAGATGAGCCTGTTGTAAATTGCAAGTTGTAACTCGCAATATAAAACAAGTAGTGCTCAATGAGATTTACAAAGTTGAAAGTTCTACAACTATGCACATTAAAATAGACATATAACTTCAAGTTCAGGCATACCTTTAGTCGTTTTTCAACCTCAGCGTCTGCCATGCCATCAAAAGAAAGGGGATCTTTGTTTCCATTCACAGCAGAAACATCATCCTGCGTCATAAAAATGCCATTATTGCAACAAAAATCAGAGTACAGCTATGCAAAGAGACATTGAGATGATATAGTAGTTGAATATCAGGAATAGGATTAGAGCATGAGGTCGCATCAACTGAACTCCCAGTGCCCAGTATATCAAAGAAAGAACGTACCTCTGAAGCTAAATAGTTGCTGACATCAGGAGGAGAAGGAATATCCTTCATATCATCTTCAAACGATATCTCAGGTATCTTTTGCAGAAGCCCCTCGTCGAATTCTCTGTTACCATAGTCAATGGTCATGTCGTGCCCGAAAAAATTATGCATAAAGAACTTAACCAGAAGATTACTGATCGGAAACATAAATTCTAATGGTGAAATAAGCAGGTGTGCCTCGTGTCTACATGCAAATTAGAAAGAGGTTCTACAGACTCCTCATTCTTACTTGAAGAAACCACCTCTGACATTGCAGGCAACATTTCTGGCAACGCACAAAACAGGAACAGCGTTACTTGCCTACAAAAGGAAAGAATTATGATGAGCAGATGCCTGGAAAAATATTAAGAGCTCAAAGTCTTATGGAATTGCAATTTTGCAATTTCCAAATACATAGTCAAAGGTAAATACTTCAGCTTGTGGAGCATAGTATGGAGCAAATGCAGGAACAACGTGAACCCGAGGTTGATCTTTCTCATCCCAAACTTTTAAGCGATCATCAATCACCAATGCCATTTTAGGATGGCAAATGCCATCTTGGAAAACATTGAATAATGACTTCCTTAAACCTATTAAAACATAAACAGGGGAACGGCCATTAGCTCAACATAATACCCAGGTCAAAGATTGACAAGCATCTCTAGACAACTCACCAGACTTAACGCAGACAATCCGGTCTAACAATTCTTTTGAGCTTATCAAATTTGACTCAGGATCAAGAAGCCTCCACATTTCTAAAGCATAATCTCTTTCTGCCATTGTACAAACATAGACCTCAAAACGCTTACGCCCTCTAGCAGTCAAGTAGCTTCTTAGTTCTTCCCATGCAGGTCTCAACCTCACAAGAACACTTGTATCACGAATCTGGACAATAGGAAAATCACTTGATAAAAAATTAATGCATGTGCCCAGTACAAAATAAGAAACAAATATATTATCGAATACAAGAAAGAGCATAAGAACTCTAAACACTGAGCTGTTAGCGTTGCTTTGACATTCACAAAGCACATACCTGCGGATTGATGCGTGTCAAAATAATATTCCTCTCTTGTAACCGTATTAAAGGGCGCACTATAGTTTGATGATTGTCAGACAAGGCCAGAACAACCTCAGCCTGAGTTTTGATCACCCTTCCATTTTCAACAACCTGATCATTTTCAACATATTGCTTCAAAATAATCTTGTCATCTTGATAACGCTTGACCTCTGACAGCATGCCAGAAATACGCTGTGGGTCCACCTCAGTGCTTATTTTCCGTTGCAAAGCCTCTATTCTATCTTCAAATGAGCGCATTGTGTTAGCTACAATGAGTGTTTCATCAAGATCAAATACAATGCCTAGACATCTAAGGTTCAACATAACAAGGCAAGAATTGTATAGCCCTGCTGACACATTAAAACACCAGAAACACGGATACTGCTTTTCTTCCTTTTTAGAAAACATTGCCACCAAATGAAGCTCCTCACCTCCTTGTAGCAGCATTACTGCACTCTGGAGGCAGATACAGATAACAATCAATCTCAACAGAAATAAGAACATATAAGATATAAAAAAGAAAGGCTAACAATTCGACTTGCATGTACAAAAACAAGTATATACAAGTAAGAGTAAGCATTATGAAAAACAAGACAAATCATTTTCCATACAAAAAACTCGATGAATTTCCTTTATCAGCTGCCAAATAAAACACGAACCACCAGATCAACCTCCATGTATCATTCCAGTCCAAGTTTCTCAGCTAAAGAAACACAATAATTCTACAATAATACTAGATAAAGTTCATCCTCAACTATTCTTAAAGTTAGTTTCATCCCAAAACCCCAAAGTTACAACTAAATTCCTCAAATAGTAGCAAAGTCAGTAAAACAAGCAGACTAGTCCCCATCAGCTAAAATTCCATCAAAACTGCTCTTGTTCAAGAAAATCCAGTAGTTCCCTTCAAATTAGGATGAAATTGTAAATCATTACAACAAAATTCACATAAAAAGTAGGGCCAAACTTAACGAAGTTCATTCCATTATGAATTTTAGGGTTCACTGAGTACTTATTTGTCAAGAATACAAGTCCAGAAAGTCCACGTGTGCAATTTCTTAGCTAGATTCTGTATTATGATCCATTAATTTCAATTAAGTTTCATTAATTATTTTAGATTGTGTACTTTAATTTTTTACCTTGTTTTCCTGGATACAGGAGGAGTGCAAAAGATGAAGCGGCGTGTCAAGAGAGACAGAGTTCTTGGACTCCATTTTGAAGCAAATTCCAGTTGTACTAATCGTATGAAGCACTGCCAATGGCGGACACCTCTCACTCGCTGGCGAGAACTGACTTATTCTCAATCCTTTTACTATTATCTCGTCAATTACTCTCTTCTTCTTCACCGTCAATTCTTCTTCTTCCTCTGAAGATTCTCGTTCTTCTTCATATATTTCTACTTCTCCCAATATTTCGTCTCCTTTATACACCACCGATTTATACATTTTTTTTCTTTTTTTTAGCTCAAAATCGAAACCCTAGGATTTTTTTTTCTTCTCCGGTTAGGTTTGCGTCATAGATTTAGATCATAATCTCAGAAATCAAATTAGGATCTACAGTTTTGGTCAGATTATAAGACGGATCTGTAAAAGTGTGCGATGGATAATATCCTTTGATTGATTGAATTGAATTAAAAACCCTAAACAAGTTTACAGTAGTTATAATGGAAGGAATTTTTTTTCTTTTTTTTTTGTTCGATTGATTTTGTGATTAGAGATGATGATGATGGTGAAGAACGAGTCTCGACAAAATGGGCAAAACCCTAGATGAAGGATGCGAGTTGCGAAAGGTCGGAAATGATAGTACTTCAATGCTGAAATGAAATTATTTTAAAAGAAAATATATATAAAAATAATGGAAAAATAGTTGGACCATATTTCGGAAATTGTTTGGATTACAATCCTCCTCCAGATGGGGGGTAATTTATGTATTTTCAAATTTTAGTTTTATTTTTATTTTTATTTTTGTGAAAATTATACTCCTATTTAAATATAAATGAACATTTTCAAAAAAATAAAAACAAAAACTTCTATTTAAATATAAATAAATAAACATTTCATTCCCTCGATTTAATATAAAAGATTAACAAAATTATTTTCGAGCAAATTGGATTAAACAGATTTAGAAATTGGTATTTTTGGATCGATTGATATAAAAAGTAAAGTTGAGGACTCTTCTGTTGAATGTTGTGATGGTTCAATTTCATTATTATTGGAATTAAATTTTTAATCTAGGCTCGTAACTTCCACTAGTTAAGGATTGAAGGAAAAAAAGTTCTAATTTTAGAGATTTAATTAAATGAAAGTGAAGTTGGGGGATTTAATTGCAAAAACAGCAAGGCTGGTAACATCTGTTACTTATGGACAAAGAAAAAATTAGAAGTTTATAGGTTTAATTAAATAAAAGGGAAGTTGGAGGATTCAATTGTAAAAATAGTGAAAGTTTAGGGCAAAAAAAATCGATTGATGGGAAATCATTAGGAAATTTAATGTAGTCGCAGTCGGTGTAATTTTCAGTGGTTCAATTAGTATCATTCGAATTATTCTTTTAACAGAAATATATTTTATTGATAAATATTACAGTACACCATAAATCAATTAGACAAAAGATAAACAATATATAAAATCGAACAATCGATCTATTGAGAAAAAAAAAATGAACTTTTGAAGGCAACACTAAAAATGTAGAGTTCTAATGAGGAGAATTCACAGCGGTTCATCTTTAAACAAATTCATCTTTTCTTTACTCTCATTCAACTATACTTTATTAGAGTCTGTAAAACTATAAAACTTTGATTCGTTAAAAATGTTTTTTTTCGTAGAGATAGATAAAAAAAGAAAGTTAAGACAAGTAATAAAAATTGTTAAAATCCTAAGGCCCTTGATGATGATTTTTTTTTTATTGTTGAGCCCATTGATGTGCTTCCACGTTGAATTGGTGCAGAATGTTGCGGAATTTGGTGGCAATGAAGGTTTGTTAAAAATGTTAGATATCGTTACAAATACCCTGAATGGATGCCAAGTTGCAATACCATGAGTTGATTATTAAAGATATTTGGAAAGTATCGCTTTTAAAGATGACTTTGTTCCATCAATTGAAAATGTTGAATATGAAGAATTAACAAACACAAAATAATTTTGATCGAAACAAAGAACTTGAATTCTCAAGAACATTATATCTGAATTATTAACGGACACTACAAATTCTTGATAGATTCCAAAAAACTTACTCATACTAGTAGAAAATAACAATATAAACACACAAAAAAACTCTAAATTGGAGATATTATTCAAAAAATTAGGAAAAAAAAACACTTGAATCGTACAGATGGAGAAGTATAAGATGATTAGTCAAAACGGGAAAAACACCTCATCCCCCAAGCACGCCATGGTAAGTTTGGAGTAAAAACTGAATTTCAAAAAATTGCTATCATGTATTTTCTTTCATTAAATTCAAATTGATTTTTTATCATAATTTTAAAATGATGTATTGAAAAAGAATTATCGTCAATTCATAATTCAAGATTTCAATTTAAAATAATTTAAATTCAACTTAATTATTAAATTTAAATGATTTGATTAATAAATACAAAACTAAATTTACTACGAAACTAATTGAAATTTTGTATATTATCAGTTGGCAAAAGGTCTCAAAAACCAACGAGCTATAAACTTTTTCTCAATTGCATCCTGACATTGAAAACCAGTATACTTTACTATATTTTATATTTTTGACTTTCATTTGCACCATAAATTAAAAAAAAATAGATAATTTTATTCATTATAAAGATGAAAATTTTCAAAACAACTAAATTTAATAGTAATATCATATATTTTGTTTTTACTTGAACAAATTCAAATAGGTTCCTTATCTTTAAAAATATTCAAATAAGTCATAAATAAATACTTTAATTAGATAAATAACTAATTAATTTTTTTAAATCTTATTAAAAATTAAATAAATTGAAAATCGATGTGTGTCAATGGCTCCGACTCTGAATCTTCCATTGCCTTCCTCGGACTGCCACCATCCGCCCTCGGACCCGCGGAGGGCGGGCGGTGACGAGCCTGAGAAAAGCAGTGGTAGATTCGGAAGCGTTTGTTCAAAAAAAAAAAAAAATTGATGTATATTAAATAGCTCCAATGATTTTTTTTTTTGAATTTATAGAGAAAAATGATTTTTTGTTATATTTATAATATTTTTTTTACAATATATATTAGGAAGAATTTGTTTTGAATGTTATTCAAGTAAAAAGAGTTCAATTTGATGTTTTTTTAGTGGAATTGAAAATTAAAAATGTAAAATATAATAAAATTAAGTGGTTTTATACGTTACAGTAAAATTAAATAAGAAATTAAAGCTCATTAGTTTCTTTTATCTTTGTTGCCTTATCAATTTGATAAGAAAATTTAAGCTAAGCACAGATTAAAATACACACACAGAACTAAAAAAATTACAAAAAGTATAATTAATTTAATGATCAATTAATTGTTTATATAATTAAATTGTATTACCAGTTAATTTTTCAATTTATTTTGAGCAAATTACTATGACACCCCTCACATTTAACATAATTCACAGTTTAGTCCCTCTTGTTTGGAAATTGAACTATATAGCCCCTCACTTTTGTTTTTGCCAACGATTTAGTCCTTCCGTCTATTTTGGATGTTAGTCAACAAAGTCAACAAAACTATATGATCCCCCATTTTTATTTTTTCTCAACGATTTCACCCCACTTTTGTTTTTGTCAGCGATTTAGTCCCTCATTTTTGATAATTAATTTATCCATAAGTCCTTTGACTTCGTTGACTAACACTAAAAATGGATGAAGGGACTAAAATGTTGACGGAAGCAAATGTGAGGGGCCACATAGTTTAGTTTTCAAACAGGAGGGAGTAAAGTGTGAATTATGTCAAATATGAGGGGTTTCATAGTAATTTGCTCATTTATTTTCTAGAAGTCAAAATATTTTCTGAAAATACACCTTTGTAGACTGTGCAACCAATAGCAAAATGACTAAACTAACCTCATCTTGCTTTCTGCCATCAATGCATCGCCGCCGTCCGTGTCCTACCATGCGCAAGATAAAGATTAACTACAAAATGTCAAAAACACACCTGAAATTTAAATACAAAGCACCTTGAGCACTAGTATTTCAAAAATGCCATGTTTCACTTAGGGAAAGAGCAATATTTTTTAAGTTGACAAAATTATCCTTTTTTAAATTTAAGTATTTTTGTTACGAGTTTGCTGCTAACAACTTGAGAATCAATTATTTTTCAGGTATTAAGCGTAAGCACATAATTCATCTTCCACCTTTACATAAATTTACTAAGCATAATTAGATTTTAATACATCTCAAGAAATCAAGAAAGAATTAATCACCGTTCCAATTGAAAATAGCTAACACAAGAATTGTTCTCTTTCTCACAAAAATAACCCACTTTTAAAAATCAAATAAAGAATTAGTCAATTAAATTTTAAAAAGTATAAATGAGTAGCAGAGAGAAGTTTGAATTGCAAGATTAAAAAAATGTGAATTATTTTATTTAAATTAGCTAGGTTTTTTGGAGAAAAAATATGATATAAAGAAAGAAATAAGCTCATATTTAAATAAGGATAGTATTGTAAAATTAAAAAATATTACTCATTTCCTAGTAATTTTAACTCTTAAAATTACGTCACCCTAAGTATTATCCTATGTTTTTTCTTTTAAAACTCAATGGACTTTAAATTAAGCAATTGAAAATAATGAAATGTATCTGAAAGGGATTTGAACCTCATTCCAAATTGGCAGACATATAAACAACATACCTAGCAAAATGACGGGTCATACTATTTACAACACTTGTTACATATTTAAAATTCGAGCCATCTATAAATATATTTGAAAGATAAACAACTTTGAACTAATAATTCAGAGTATGGATCATCAATATTTAAAACTGTCATACTTATAATATAACTAACATGACATCTGACTCGATCACATTTTTTGCCATTTTTTAATATTTTTTTTATGTAACTCTAGTCTCCCGATAACTAAAACTAAAAACTTTGAAACAAGAGGTGCCTGAATAAATTTTAAATTTCGAAGTAGAGGGGCTTGGTAATTAATTGTAAAGACATTTAAAAAAAAACAAAGGATCAATCCAGTTCTCGAACTTATATATTAGATCAAAAAGTCATATTTAACCTTTTTAATTAATTAAATTTTAAAATTTGTGTATCAGAGTCAAATAAATTACTTTTAACTTTTTTAGTCAATTAAATAATTGTATCATGAGTCTGAATCTGGGTATTTTTATTTTTTTAAAAGAAAAAAAAGTCAACCTGAAATTCAAACTCATAACTCGAGATCAAATAAGTTATTTTTAATTTTATTAGTCAATTAAATCTCAAAACTTAAGCTAAAAAAGGTTAAAAGTGACTTAGTTGATCCCGAGACACAAGTTTTAAAACTTAAAGTGTCAAAATAAAATTAAAAGTCATTCATTTGATCTAAAGACACGAGTTTGAGGACCAGATTGATCATTTTTCCCTTTAAAAAAATACAAACCGGATCCGAACCCGGAACACCATATTCAAACCAAAGATATCACCCACTTATTAACCAACAAAACAAACGAACCAAACGACCTCCTTTCTTCTACCTCTCTTTGTTTTCCAATTTCCTTCATTCTCAGCTCACAAGAATTCAAAATATTTTTGTTCCCAAAAAGCCCCTCTCTTTCCACTCCAACGCCAAATTCAAACTCAAAGAATCAAAACAATTCAAAAACATGATCGTCAGAACCTACGGCCGCCGCAATCGAGGCTTAACAAGAACGTACTCCGACTCAGCAGAAGACGACGACAACGACGCCGTTTTAGACCATTCATTTAGAGATTCCTTTTCTTTATCACAGGAAAACAACAACCCATCTCAAGATTTGTACAGCTTACCCTTCTCATCACAAGAATCCTCCTCTTTTTGGCCGTCCAATCACGACGATCCGTACAGTTTCAGTCAAGAAAATCATAATAATTTCGCCTCAGCAAGCGGCGTCGTTTCGAGAAAATCCAAGAAACCAAGAAATGGCAAATTTGAAATACCCAATTGTAATAATAATTCAAATTCGAATTCGAATTCTAGGGTTTTGGTTCCTGTGAGTTCTACGACTTTAATGGAGGCGCAAGAGTTTGGGGAGATGATGGAGCATGTTGATGAGGTTAATTTTGCACTTGATGGGTTAAAGAAAGGTCAGCCTGTGAGGATTAAGAGGGCTAGTTTGTTGTCTCTTTTGGAGATTTGTAGCACTGTGCAGCAGAGGCGTCTGTTAAGGGCTCAGGGGTATGGTTGAAATGAATTTCTTTGATGGGTTTTGGATAATTTGTGTGAATTTTGTGTTTTTAGCTTGTGGGTATTTGAAATATTCAAGTGGGTATTTGCATTTTGAAAGATTTGTAAGGGTATAAGAGCATGCAGGTTTGATTGATTGTTTTTTTTTCTTGATGGGTTTAGATAATCTTGGTTAATGTTTGGAATTGAGGTCTGTCATGGTGCATTTGCATTTTGGGAGAGTTATAGGTAGTTGAAGCTGTTTTGAAGCTTGAATAATAGAAATTTGCAAGATTAAGATTTTTGCATTTTGACAGAGTTAAGAGTTATTGGTTTTTGTATAATTGAATTTTGCAGGATTTCTACTTGTCATGATGCATTTTCCATCTACTGAATACTCGGACTTTAAAGATTTTATTTAGCATGTTAAACTTCTGAAGTTTCTTGCTTTCAGGTTGGCGAAGATGATAATTGATGCTATTTTAGGTCTCAACTTTGATGACTCACCTAGCAATCTAGCTGCTGCAACTCTTTTCTACGTTTTGACGGGTGATGTAAGTTATTTTCCTTGTCAGAAATTTGTCAAAACTTAAGATTGAAACTTATGGATTTACTGAATCTTCACTCATTTATTTTTGTACGTTACTGAAATTGTTTAATTTTACCATTGCAGGGGCAAGATGACCACCTTTTGGAATCGCCAAGTTGCATTCAGTTTCTGATTAAATTGTTGAAACCTGTTGTTTCTTCTGCTTCTGAAGACAAAATCACAAATATAGGTAGTAAGCTTTTGGGGTTACGCAGAGATTTAGACATTTTAAGGGATACGACTAAACTGGTAGATTCCAGTTCTTCTTCCATTGCTGCCAAAGTTCAGGAAATTCTTGTTAGCTGCAAGGACATGAAATCATGCTGTGAGGATGATACTGAAGTAAAGCGGCCAGAACTGAGCCCCAAATGGATTGCTTTGTTGACCATGGAGAAAGCTTGCTTATCCAAGATCTCTTTTGAAGGTATCAGAACTAAATTTTCTCTGTTATGCCCAGAAGAAATGTATTTTTCACCTTTATACTATATTTATACTATCAGGAATTGCAAAAGTAAAATTCCAGGCTGTCTAGTATAAAAAGATGGGATGATTAAATGCTGTTATTAACTTTTAAGTATGGATTTGATTATCTGAGATCATTCAGATATATCAGTATGAATCTGTTCATTTTATTTATTCAAATTTTAATTCTCTCAAGAAATGTTGCCCTTTAGAGATTGAGTTTCATTATCTAATCTTGTGGTTTAAACTTTAAATTCCATCCACTATTATGTTGGCTTTTGCTTACTTTTCTAAACTCATTTCATTTTGCATTAGATCTGTCATTGTTTCCTTAACATTTTTCTTCTTCCCTGCCGAATTCTCTAGGCAGTGATTTTGTGCCATATGACATTTTGGCAGTTTATTTTAGAAGTTAGTAAATACTGGAGTCTAAAGGGAGTATTTATACTTATGTTGGACTTAGCGCTGCTTGTCTTGCCAATTCCTAGATTGAATAAACAATGCATTGCTCTATATTTGTTGCATTCATGAAATGCGGGATGATGTGTGCTCTTTTTGACTTTTGCTGATTGCACATTATTTGATGGTGTGGATTGCATTCTTTCAGATACATCTGGCATGGTAAGGAAGACAGGGGGCAATTTCAAGGAGAAGTTGCGAGAGATGGATGGACTTGATGCTGTTTTTGAGGCTGTCATGAATTGTCACTCAACTATGGAGGTGTGAGCTTGTATGTTTGTTTATTCTTGTATCATTTTTGGATAATTCTTATATATTAAATATGAATATCTTGACGAAGGAGGTTAAGAGTATATGTTCCTCGAAGTGGAGGGAGAGGAGGGGGTTGAGGTGCTGTTGGATGGGGAATCCGCATCGGAGGATGTGCTAAAGCATCTTATCATAGCCTCTCTTATTATACACATAACAAAGCTCATTTATACTACTACTTTGTTCCCTCTTCTTCTGCTGATGTTACTCCCTCTTTTATGATACAAAATTGTGCTACTGTATCGTATAGTAATTTATCTTTTTGTTATCCTGAGACCGTTTCACTGTGAAAGCTTTTAATTACTGCCGTGTCTCTTTTTTAGAGAACTTGAATTTTTAAAATTATTTGCAGAGTTGGACTGGACATGGTTCATCTACCACTCACGATGCAAAAGATGACTCACACCTGCAGAGTCTGGTGATACTTTTGAAGTGTTTAAAAATCATGGAAAATGCTACATTCCTAAGTAAAGATAATCAGGTATTTACAAATTTATTTAGCCTTGATTATTTTTCACTCCAATCTTCCTCTTTCAATGGATAGAAGTTGAACTCTTAGTTCATGTTTTTCCCTTCAATATAGAGCCATTTGCTCGGAATGAGAGGAAATCTGGATTCTTATGGATGCAGACGTTCATTTACCAAACTTATTATGAGTGTCATCAAGATTCTATCAGGTATTTTCCTTCTCTGCTTGTGTCTTTAGGAGTCGAGAAAAGAGTTCAATATGATCTGTATTGTGATGATCAATGGCTTTTGTTAGGTATATATCTACTCAAAAGTTCCGCAACAGTCTCCGATGATGGGAAATCTTGTGATATTTCTGATGGCAGTCACCATGCTTCTGATTTGGCTTTAGTTGCAGCCGGCAGAGGTATTTGATTGCCTATATGTCTGCATTGTTTTTGCATCTTCTGGATTCTATATCTATTAATATGGCTTTCATTTGTATTTGCAGTGAATAGCAATGAAATCATTAACATCAGTTCTTCGTCAAATGTCTGTGGTTCAGAGAGGACCTTCTCTGAAAAGAGTTTTAATAAATCTCAGAAATCCATTTCCCCGATTAGTGTTCCTTCTTCCAGTTCCGATACCACAACTATGTTAATGAACAATGCTTGCCAACTGAGGATGCGGATCCATTCTTCAATATCTGGCTCGAGCAGTGGGACAATAGGATCTAGTTGTGCAACACCTTTAACTAGTAATGGGCGGAGCACAAAATTTGGGCTTCCAGAGAGGAATATTTCCGTAAAAAGTTCTGAGTATGACCTTTTAGAGGATAGCCTGGATCCTTATGCATTTGATGAAGGTGAGTTTCAGCCTTCAAAGTGGGAATTACTATCAGGAAAACAGACAAAATCTAGATCTCGAAATCCTGATGTAACCTCAAGAGTACGTGAAGATGAATATCAGCATCAACTGATGAGCCAAGAAGAATTAAGTAATGGTGAAAACTGCCAACAAAAATCAAAAAATGTGGAGTGTCATCCTTCACAGATGAATTCTAGTTCAAATGCCTCGGAAAAAGAACTTCTCAGCCTAATGGCAGACTGTCTCCTAACTGCAATCAAGGTTTCCTTCTGTTCCACTGCATTTTTCACTTTTATTTTTATTTTTTTGATATTGATAATATATCTTTTTGGCAGGTTCTAATGAACTTGACGAATGACAATCCTATTGGCTGTGAACAAATCGCTAATTGTGGAGGACTCGAGATGATGTCTTCTTTGATTGCTGGCCACTTCCCGTCATTCGGCTCATCTTTATCTTTCTTCAGCAAGATCAAAGAGGATGCCTCAAGCATTGAACTTGAAAATCAGAATGATAATCATCTCACTGATCAAGAGTTGGATTTCCTTGTGGCTATATTGGGCCTACTAGTGAACTTGGTTGAGAAGGATGAGCATAACAGGTTAAACTTTTGTATCAATGATTTTTCTTGTTCGTTTTTGCGCTTATCTCTGTTGTTTGCTTAAAGCTATTGAAATGTTTGGATGATACTTAATGTCTTTTTCAGTTTGTTTTTCCTAATGAATTCTTAATTTATTTTCTTTTGCCTCTGCTCATACTGACCTGAATTATTCCATTAAAATTTCTTGCTATGCTTCTGAATCTTCCTAGAAAATTCCTTCTAGAGGAAATATCTCCATCTTGCGGAAAAAATTTGAACTGCATTTGCATATGCAATACCAATTTTGAAAACCAACATGCACATTTCTTGTATTTAACAATCTTAGGTTTACCATAATTATTTTGAAATTCTATGTGGAATACCTTTAGAAAAGAGTTATCTGCTAGATTTGGAGGGACAAGATTATTAAAGACAGCTTTTTTGCTTTAGAGATCTTTTCAGATGCAAAGTTTCTAATGAATAAGGACACTGGGAAATTCTGCTTTACGTGCTAATCTCATTTATCTTTCAGTGAAACTTACGGTGAGATTGACTGCAGGTCAAGGCTGGCAGCAACGACTGTTACGGTGCCGAGTTCAGAAGGGTCAGATGAAGAAAGCGGCAGGGATGTAATTCCACTACTGTGCTCTATATTTCTGGCAAACCAAGGAGAAGTTGATGCAGCGGGAGAAGGAAACATGGTGTCATGGGTGAGTGATCGTATAATGAAACATTTTATTTTGCCGTTTTTTAATAAAATCTGTATCCACTTATCAATGTGTGTGCATGCTTGAGGTGTGGAGTTGATGTGTTGATGATTGATCTGCTTATTACTGCTGCGTTCATCTTTAGAAATTAAATTTTATTAAGCATCTGAAGTATGCATTTATTTTTTAAGAATGACGAAGCAGCCTTGCTTCAAGGAGAGAAGGAAGCCGAAAAGATGATTGTCGAAGCTTATGCAGCGCTCCTACTTGCATTTCTTTCAACAGAAAGGTCTGTTTCCGTGTTCTCCCTCACATGGTTTGTAACTATTCCGATTTGTTCTTTGTCTCATTGTTTCATTGGTGCCCTGGCAGCAAGAGCACACGTGATTCTATTGCCGATTATCTTCCAAATCACAGCCTAGCCATTCTTGTTCCTGTTTTGGAGAGATTTGTGGTACGTATTTATGTTTGATTTTTGGCCTAATCACTCAAAAGATTAAAATCTTGTTATCAATTCTAATTTAACCTTTTAATTTCGTCTTGGATAACTGCAGTTCAATTGTCGCCAAAGTAGGTTTCATTTGTCGATATTATTAACACAGTTATTAAATTGTCCTTGTCCAGGCATTTCATTTGACGTTAAACATGATTTCGCCGGAAACTCATAAAGCTGTGAGTGAAGTAATTGAATCATGCAGGATTCCGTAAAAGCTCGCAACAAAAAGCTAATTTTTAGTAAATCTTCTCTCCCCTTCTTATTAGATGAGCTTCTGTTGTACACAACACAATGCCCATTAGATTGCGGCAGCGTAGCCATTAAAAATGACCTGCCTGCATTATAGTCTGAATGACCCTTTGTGCGTTTATTCTTTCTTCCCTTGCCCTCCCCTGTATGACAGTATTCTTTTTATACGGTGCTGGTCAAGACACGCTTGTATACAAAAATCGTAGTAAAATCAGATGCTGTTTCTTTGTGCTTTGTTATGTATGCAATCTTCTTCTCTTTCTGATTGCAAATTGCATCTTATTTCATGATAATCACGCCGTTCGCCGTTCTGGAATTTATGCGTCAAGGTCAATTAATTCACATTTAGTCAGTTTAATCAATTAGAGTGAATATTCTATATTTGTAGGTTAATTAGGATTTTTACTCTATTTTTAACTCCAAATTAGGTCATCGCGGTCCTTTGATGCTCTCATTCTGTACTATTTTTAATTGACTTAAGAGTATTATCTTCAATTATTTAAAATGATTTAGTAATAGTACTAAAAAGAAGGATGACACTATGTCAAATTATTGAAAACGAAAGAGAGACAAATACGAAGATGGGTATGGACGGATACAGACCTATATATATCACTTCATAATTTTTGTTCATCTTGCGAATAATTTTTGGTTTAGTCTCTCAAAATGGTTCAATTTATTTGAACAAACTGCTGTAATCAGGTATGCTTCTCGAAGAAGGCGGTGATGAGCTTATTCACCTGATCGGGGAATTGCTCTTGAATGAAATGGGTACCATCTGGCATACTCTCCATCTCTAAATCGCCAACGAAATCCTTCATTTTTCCAGTTGTTATGTAGTCTTGAATTCCTGGGAATTTAAGGAAGTAGTCTTTTCCGCCAATTATCAGCAGCACCGGAACGTGAATCTTGGGATCAGTCAGTGTGAATTCTCCTGGCAACCCTCTAATAATAATGCAGATAAAATACAGTTTAGTTCCATTCAAGCCACAAAGATTATGTAAGAAGAAAAATATAAATTTTGAAAATCCATACTTGTAAGGGACTTGCATTGGAGAATCAAAACCAGATTTTTCATAGGAAGTTGTGTAGATTTGAAGATCTTCAGTGGTGAGCCATTTGGGTGGGGGAGCTGATGGTTCCACCAAATCCATGATCTCTTTGTCCTTCTCTGCTATAGGAATTTCACTTCTTGAGAAGAGAATGTAAATATTCTTCCATACAGTTCTCACATCATATCTGCTAAAGTCAGCCTCAGCTCTTCCAGGTTCCTATGATCGATAGAGAAATTTTCGTTAAAGATACCTGAATTTTCTTCTTTCTTCGTGTGCGGCGGGGTACTTAATTTTTAACTCGTAGCTAAAATGTCTCCGAATTACAACTTTATAGCAGTAAAGTATCTTTCATTAACAAAATTCTATTTCCGTCAAAATGGATTGACGTTGCAGTTACGTGGATGTCTACCTAGCATAAAAAATATTTTATAATCTTATTAAGCGGTTTTTTTACTACTCATGCCAAATTTTATGTGGTGCTGATGCGCTCATGATAGATAATTATACGACTGCAACGTGATTTCATTTCAATGAAAGCAGTTGTTTGAGAGGGAGATTTTAGCGCTTTTAAAAGGCTCGATGTTACGAGCACATGCTCAGCATATATGCCACTGGAGCTAAAGCTCAATGCTGAAAACAAAAATTTGTAATGGAGTTTCCATTGAGATATGCAGAATTTATGAATTCAAATTCAGTTGGAAAAAATACCAAAACCAAGAAAATCAGGTACCTTCCACCTGGAAATGTAGAAACCTTCAGGAAGAAGCTCCTTGTATCGCCGAGGATTCGGAATGAAGAATGGCACGCCTAGTGATACGACTCCGGATATTCTAGCTGGGTAGAAAAGAGACAGCAAATAAACAGGCCAGGAACCAAAATCTTTTCCAACCAGGAATGCCTGTGTTCAGTAGCAGATTCAGAAACTTTTCATAAGATGAACAAAAATATACGGTAACTTAGTACTTGAAACCACCTGTCTCGAACAGGATCTATCAAATATATTACCTTGTGAATTTGAAAATGATCAAGGATAGTAATGGCATCCTCCACAAAGTCATTAAACGACGCCTTTTCGGGTTGAGGATGAGGATCGGATAATCCATAGCCTCGTAAATCTGGCGCAATTGCTCGATATCCAGCATTTGCAGCAGCAATCATTTGATATCTCCATGAATACCATATCTCTGGAAATCCATGTATGAACATAACTACTGAGGAGCCTACATAATGATTTGCAACCATTCAGATGTCAAAATATAAAGAATTCAGCTGTGTCAGAATTGAAATCTAAGAGTTTATACGAACCAGTTCCGATCTCAGCAATGTGAAGCTTCACTCCTCGTACATCAACAAACTTGTGCTGTATCTCATCCATTGAGATCGAGACAGAGACAGAGACCAGAGAGTTGACTTAATGTTTGCTTTTGTTCTACTTGTATAAATCACCTTCTAATTTCATTTGAATAAAGAGTCAACCCGGCTCAGACTTGTGTCTCGGATCAAATACGTAAACTTGTGTTTCGGAGTCACGTAAATCACTTAAGTCAATTAGATCCCCAAAGTTGTATTGTGTTTCGGAGTCACGTAAATCACTTAAGTCAATTAGATCCCCAAAGTTGTATCTCGAGGCAATTAACTCACACGTTTGAGGTATAAAGATTAGGGAGATACAAATTCGAAAGCCGGATTGATCCTTTATTCAATTTTATTTGCAATGTGGTAGGTAAATGATTTAGACATTTAGCGATATACTATAGTACGTACTATAATTTGTGCTGTGGTCCAAAGCTAGGAGCCCGAATTGCACAAAGGCTTCTAGTTCTGTAAATTTTACTTATCAGCTGCTTGTTTCATAACTTTAATTTGTTTCTGAAAATGGAAATACCTACAGACATCAGACATGAAATATTTAAAGAACTAAATAGACAGTGAGATAGAATGTTTATCTATATGTAAGGAAAATTGCAGTATCAATCTCAAGCTGACGCATGACAATTCATCGGCCACATAGACAATGACCGAGCGAGAGGGGAGCCTTAGCCCCGTCTTTCAAAATTGGATAGACAACATAGAAAATTAATACATATTGTGATTTAACCCCGTAACATTGTAATCAAGGCTCTTTCATTGCATATAAGTAAAATTTAACATGAATTAATTGCATAACTTCAAGAGGGCCGAATAGACAAATTGTATGTTGAATTATTAAAATATAACAAATTAAATATCAATAACCATTTTATAGTTGGATATAAGCAAAAATATTTAACTCTAAAGCAGTAATACTTTAGAATATGATTTCTGCAGCTAAATGGTTTTACTTTGATCTGCTTATAGATACTGAAATTTACATTATTCAAATAGCTAGCATCCATCTTGAAAAACCTTTGAAGCACCGACATGGACACAGAACGGATACAGATACAAGTACAGACATAGCGAACGGTATTTAAAATAAAATAAAATACGGACACGATGAAGACACTGGAAATTGATTTGTATGTATAAATATATTATGTAAATAATATTCATAGTTCATCCAATATAAGTAAAATAAAAAGTTCAATTCAGTAAAATTAACTGTAATACCAAGTGTTGAACACTTAAACACTTCCGGCGTGTCCTCCGAAGTGTCTCATAGTTCAACAGTAAAAACTGTCAGAACACTTATTCTGCTGTGTCCATACGTGTCCCCAGCGTATCCCCCTTACATACGGCACCTCCGAAAAGAGTTGTGCTTCAAAGATCATAACCCAAACACAACAAAATCCATATTCATAAGCTCAGAATTACATTTCCTTTTTCCTACCTTATTCATACAATTTGTAAATATTTCGACACTTAATACATTGTCTTTATTTAATACAACATTGATCATGGAGTTTCAGCAGCTACAATCAGCCTCGACTCAATTTATTTCAGAGATTCAACTAACGCTATTCGTATCATTGTAAAAAGATTGATCATGACCATATGCGGGTATTAAGAAAAGTCAAAATGAGTTGATTGACCTCATCAGGTGATTGCTCCTGAACAAAATGTGTTCCTTGAGGAAGATGCACAATCTCCAGATCAGGAACAAACTCTTTAACAACACCACTCTTTATATAGTCTGCCATCCCCGGAAATTTCTGTATATAGTCTTTCGAACCCATGATAAGTAGTGATGGTACCTTAAGCTTAAGCTCTGGTATGTTGAACTCTTCGTCCATTGCCCTTCAAATAGCAAGAACAACAGGATTAGCTAAACTAAAGCAACATTTTTTAATTCTCACACATATTTTGTCCACCACGTCGTACATGGACATATCAAATGAACTTTTCACACATCATAAAATGATTGAAGATTCTAATTACATCATATTATTAGCATCATATATGTTATAATTTCGTTCACTCTGTCCACTAATCACATGGTGCACAAAGTTAGTGTAAGAATAACAAAATTAATTTACACATTCTATACACTCCGTCATATGTATATATAGCCAATTAACTTGCAGAACATCATATAAAATGGTTGAAAATTCTAATTACATCATGTTATTAACATCAAATGTTTTATAATTTCATTGGTTTTGTATACTGATCACATGAGAATTTCATAAACACTTAGCATATACTGATATATAACAAGTGACAGAAATGGATGATTTAAATTACACTAACATTTTATCACAGACAACTTTCTTTCACTATAACTGGAATGGAGTTTGGAATTAAATAAATCGCATTTTATTACCTATATGGAACTTGCAATGCAGTTCTAAAGCCAGATTTGGCATACAATTCTCCGTATGCAGCAAGATCTTCCTCGGAAAACCAAGAAGGAAGGGGAGTAGAGGAGTCTATCAAATCCATGATTTCTTGGTTTTCAGCAGCTGTTGGCAATTCACTTCCAGAGAATAAAATGTAAACATTTCTAATAACTGTTTTAGCATCTAACCCACCAAAATCAGCTTCTGCTCTCCCCGGTACCTAAACAGCAGCCGTAAAAATAACATTAAAGTTTTTTTCGATACTAAATGCTTAAAAAGATTAAGAAATTCAAATGCACATACTCTCCATCTGTTAATATAAAAGCCTTCTGGAAGAGTCTTATGAAATGAAGACGGGCCAGGTGGCACGAAAGGTACTCCAATTGTTACAACCCCTGTTACCCTCTCAGGATGCTGCAGAGGCAAGATGCAGGCAAACCTGGCTCCAAAATCTTTTCCTACAAGAACAACCTATGCATATTCAAAAAAACCAAGTAAGCATCTATAAATTGCCACTGTAATATTTACATCAAGCCTTTTAATTTCTGTTTTTATACATATAGGGTCACTTATAAATAAAATCACGAACTTTAATGTGTTTTATAATTACAGCATCTTTTAATAAATACCAATTCTTAACTCTTGGCAATTTGAAACATAATATACTTTTACTAATGCAAACTATAAAAGTTATGATATTTACGGCATTGATATCAGCAAACCTATATCAGACGAATAATTATACAACGCAACGATTGTGCCACGTCATTCGTGTAACAAATGAACGAAACGTTGGCAAGGTTATGATATTTAGTGATAACTATTGCAAATGCTGACTTGTTGCAAAAATGACGTGGCACAACCATCGTGAAATAAACACTTATATCCGGCATTCAAAGCACATCCATATCAGCAGCAAAAGTATATTGGAATATAAATCCGTGTTTTAAATTGACAAAAGTTGGAAGTCGCTATTTGAAATTCTTAAAATTAAAAGTTGGTTGTTTTAATTACTAAACACACTAAATTTCGTGATTTTATTAGCAATTAACCATTATACATATGAATTAATATACTCAATCATGACAGCTAATTAGATAGTCTGATCTGCCAACTGAATCAAAATTAAAAAAATTAATTCGCAATGAGTAAATTTCATTCCTAATACCTTCTTAATTTCAAGTGCATCCAAGATTCCGACTAGGTCATCAATGATGTCTGAAAAAGTAGTCTTCTCCGGTTCAGGCGGCTGGTCGGAAAGTCCATAGCCTCTATAATCAGGTGCAATAGCACGAAAACCCGCCTTAGCAAAAGCAATCATCTGGTGGCGCCACGAATACCAAATTTCAGGAAATCCATGCAGAAATACTACCACTTTATCACCTGCAAATTCAAAAAATAATCAATAAAGTTTAAGCTGTATAAAATGAAATTAAGTAAGAGTAAGTAGTTATGCTTATTACCAGTTCCAATCTCAGCAACATGGTGGTTTAATGCTCGTACTTTGACAAACTTGTGTTCAATTTGATCCATCTTTTAAGGTTTCTGCTTGTTGAGAAAGCTCTGTGACTGAATTTTATAGACTTAGCAGTAATGAGGAGAATATGCAGCTAATTAATGAACTTTTTTTTTTGTTAGAAATAAATTTGGAATAAATTAAGATAATTGTTTTGAATAAATTACTAGTTTGGTCAATTTCTTTTGCTGACATTTCAAGACTATTAAATTGATTTTTTGTTAGTAAGACGGAGAATTCTCAATTCCAATTCAAGGCCGGCTCTCACATTATCCTTCACAGAGACAGAGTTGGCTGTAAGCGTCAATAATGGAAGGCCAATTTATTAGTTTCCTTTTTCTCCTATCTACCTATAACTATTCCATAAATATAAAGGAAATAGACAAAATTACAAAATTAGCCTTCAATATCTAAAAAAATTACAAAAAAATTATAAATTAAATTCTAAAAATTAAAAAAAAATCAAAACTTAACAGGTAAAAGTGTATATAAGTTATCGAAACATATATTTCAAAAAATTACCACTTTATTAAATGGAGTATAAAAGAATCAATAATGAATCAGCTATCTAATGAGCATCTAATTATAATAATTATTTATAAATTAAAATTTAATTTTGAAAATTGAAAAATTAGATTAAATTTTTAGAAAAACAACAACTCTATTTCAATGTTCATATTATTTTCTTTAACAAATATTTGAGAGGTCAATATTTATTATAATAATTTGTTATTTTATGGAAAAATTACTACAACAGTTATCATATACTAATATTATTTCAACTTTAAATATTAAATAATTAAAATGAGATTTTAGTCAAATAAAAAAAATGTTATACTATCTTTTAACAGAAAATATTTTTAAAAAAAATCATTCAACAAGGGCCAAAGCCCAAAATCAAAAGTTGATGGAGTATTTTGCTTTTCGAAGCTAACGATTTACAGTCCATTTTGGGCTTTAAACCAACAAATTGCAGAAGAAGACGAAGATGAACAATCCAATGCAGACGGGTTAATGGGCCTACATAGCCCACTAACACAAATGGGCCAACACAATCAATGCATAAAAACGCGAAATAGAGCCCACCAATAAATACCCACCTGTTCAGATTATCCTTCAACATTAAAAAAACCGGCAAGATCTGCAGAAAAGGCAATCGCCGGAAAGTCTCTGCTTATACACTTAAAACTCAACCCTAGCTGCCACGAATTTGGGAAATTTCTAAATTTAAAAGCTGCAGTTTGGTAATTAATCTCATTGCTTTTAATTTATGTCGTTTAATCTTTTGCTAGTAGTTTTCGAATTAGGTTTTAATTTATTTAGCTACAGATTATATATTTAGGTTGAATTCAACATTTGATTTAGTGAATTTTTTTGTTTGAGCTTCTTGGTAGCTTAATTTAGTGAAATTGTTTATTTAGAAACTGGAGTTGTACAATTGGCAGCTGTGAATTATGGCGGACTTGGAAAATTTGTTACTAGAGGCGGCTGGAAGAACTGGGACATCTGGAAGGAATAGGAATTCGATTCCTCCGTCGAGGCGGCGACGGGAGGGTTCGTATTCGGATGGTGGAAGTGACTCTAGAGATGATGATTCGGATGATGACCGCGGCTATCCAAGCAGGAAGCCGTCGGGTTCTCAAATTCCTCTGAAGAAGAGACTGGATGCTGCTGAGAAAGATGATGATCAGGGTAGTCAGGATGAGGGTGATTATGATGATGGGGGTTCTGATCGTGAGGGTGATAGCAGTGACGGATTAGATGTTGGGGAGGATTTATATAAAAATGATGATGATCGGAGGAAGCTTGCTCAGATGAGTGAACTTGAAAGGGAGATGATCTTATCTGAACGGGCAGATAAAAAGGGAGATAAGAATTTGACTGAGAGAATTCGGTCCAAACGGGATAGTGAGAGGACGACTCGTTCAAGGAAAGAGACTCCACCTCTTGCGTCATCCCGTGGTGTGCGCACTTCAGCTAGATCTGCTGACAGGGCAGCTGCGAAAGATGATGCTCTAAATGAATTGAAAGCCCGGCGTTTAAAGCAGCAGGACCCTGAGGCTCACCGTAAGTTGAGGGACGCATCTAGAGGAACTTCTAAAGGCCGAGGCTTCTCACCAGTCAAGCAAAAACGTTTTACGTCTGCAAGCTTGAGTAGCTCTAGTAGTGAGAGCGAGAGCAGGTCCCATAGTGAAGATGAAGGGTCAACAGGCGATGGTGGTATGGCAGATAGTGATGATGATGGAGAGCCTGGGTCTAAGGGTCCAACATACGATGATTTAAAGCAAATTACTATACGTAGATCAAAACTTGCTAAGTGGTTTATGGAACCATGGTTTGAAGAGTTGATTGTCGGTTGCTTTGTGAGAGTTGGGATTGGGAGGTCAAAGTCCGGGCCAATCTACCGGCTCTGCATGGTTCGAAATGTTGATGCAGCAGACCCTGACCGACCTTACAGACTGGAAAACAAAACAACATACAAGTATCTGAACGTTATTTGGGGCAATGAAAGCTCCGCTGCCAGGTGGCAGATGGCTATGATTTCAGACTCCGGACCGACAGAGGATGAGTACAAGCAGTGGGTCAGGGAGGTGGAGCGTACTAATGGCCGGATGCCAACCAAACAGGATATTCTCGAAAAGAAGGAGGCCATAAGAAAGTCGAATACATTCGTTTATTCAGCAGCCACTGTGAAGCAGATGTTGCAGGAAAAGAAATCTGCGTCTACGAGGCCACTAAATATTGCGGCTGAAAAGGACAGGTTGAGAAGAGAAATGGATGTAGCACAAAGTAGGCAAGATGAGGCAGAGGTGGAGAGGATCAAATCTAGATTTCAGGAACTGGAGGCATCTCGGCAATCCCAGAAGAATAGTACAAAAGCTATTAGATTAGCGGAAATGAATAAGAAGAACAGAGTTGAGAATTTCAGAAATGCGTCAGAATTGAAACCAGTGAAAACAGGTCTGAAAGCCGGTGAGGACGGTTATGACCCATTTTCAAGGAGATGGACTCGGTCAAAAAATTACTATGGATCAAAGCTTCCTCGTGGAGATCCGACTGTGACGACAAATAGTGTAGCCAACGGGACAACTGTTATCGTAAATGCAAATGGGACGGTGTCAGGCATGGCTGCTACAGCAGCTGCTTTGGAAGCAGCAGCTGATGCAGGGAAGTTGGTTGATACAGCTGCTCCCGTGGACCAAGGCACCGTCACAAATACACTACATAATTTTGAGCTTCCGATCTCGTTGACTTCACTTTTAAAGTTTGGTGGAGCACAGGGAGCTCAGGCAGGATTCATGGCAAGAAAACAACGGATAGAATCAACTATTGGATGCAGCGTCTCTGAAAATGACGGGAAGAGGCATGTCCTCACTTTGACAGTTAGTGACTACAAGAGGAGAAGAGGACTTTTGTGAAATGTGACGATCAACATCTTCTCCGGTGACAACCTCAGTTTCTGCTTCCTTCAGGCCACTAACGACTCGATGCGTTGCGATGATCTGGTTAGTGTGGAGGGTCATAACATTGTCAAAGAAGTGTTATATATTTGATTTCCTTAGTTCTAATACTATGATGCAGGTATTTTTCTATTGGCTTTATTTGTGTTGTTAATTGATATACGAACTGCAAGAACTTGAATGATGGTGTTGTCAGAGCGGGATGAATTCATCCGTTTGAAGTTTTGTGCGTGATTTCTTCAATTATTACTCGGACCTCTAATTTTCCGAGATTAAGGTTCATTGAGAAATAGTTTGAGCATTCAGATGAATTATGTGTTGTAAGGCCAACCAGCTCATTGGAGTAATTTTCCGCGTTAGGTTTAGGTTTACATACCTATCTCTCTACTCATAGGATTGGTTTGAAACGCCGGCAGTTCAACCCACCTATGGGGCTAATGCCACCACATTGGTGGCCGGGAATGTACCCAAACCTCCCCAATCTCTCCATGTCACCTCAGATTTGGCATGACAGCCTAGTGGCCCTGCTCGTACACTAGATTAAATACCAAAAAAGGGGAACAAAACAAACTTTTATTCTCCTCTTACATTATTCCTCCGAATTAAAACCGCTAAAGTACCAAGTTAGATAGGATCTTGATATTGACAAACTCGCATAAATCAGTGGCAGTTGGCAGTTTGGATATTTTTTTTTGAACACAAAACGTACAATACATTCTCAAAAGGAAAAAAATACGAAATACAGATATTAGAGCATCTCCAATAGCATCTTTAAAATTGGAGAGCATCTTTACACAAATAGAGAGAATCTTTAATAATAAAGAGTTCAAAATTAAAGTAAATTCAATAGGCTCTTTAAATTCATTTTATTTTTTATTATTTCACTTTCCCTCTATTTTTATCTTTACTATTTTCACTTTCCCTCTCATTTTCACGATGCCTTCACTTCTAGTTTCTTGTTCCATAACTGAACCTGCACAAATATAACAAAAATTAGAATTAAATTAAACATCTTGTGATTAAAAGTAGCAAGAAAGTTTGTGGTGGAGGAAACACGCATCAGCATCCTTTAGTATCATGCCATAAATCTCTATCTGCAGTTGGTCTTCCGATTTTTTTGTGCTAAGTGAGTTTCACTTTCTTTCTATAACAACATGCCCTCTACAAGTTTAATTAATTTTTGTCTTGATGATTCTGATTCTGATGATGATTTAGAATTGATAGTATCTACTATAGGAGAGTCACTCAATAAAAAAAGGAGGACGTTGTATCATAGGTCAATTTACAGTCGTACTTATATATGGCGTAATAGAATACATGGCCATTTTAAGCTTTATCATGATTATTTTGGAGAAAATCCTGTGTATTCCCCAAGTGCATTTCGTAGGAGATTTCGAATGAGTCGATCTCTTTTTATTCGTATACAATCAGCCGTTGAATCTTCTGACTCATATTTTGTTCAAAAAAGAAATGCTGCTGGTTTATTGGGGTTGTCTTCTCTCCAAAAAATTACCGCTGCATTAAGGATGCTTGCGTATGGAGTTGCAGCTGATTATATCGATGAATATGTCAGAATTGGTGAAAGCACTGCAATTGAAAGTCTCAAAAAATTTGTTGAGGCAATAGTTTCTATTTTTTCAGAAAAATACATGAGATCTCCTACAAAAGTTGATACTGATAGATTGTTAAAAGAAGGGGATAGTCGTGGATTTCCTGGAATGTTAGGAAGTATTGATTGTATGCATTGGAAATGGAAAAATTGTCCAGTTGCTTGGAAAGGGATGTATGTTGGTCATGTTCGTGAACCGACGTTAGTTCTTGAAGCTATCGCTTCATATGATCTTTGGATATGGCATGCATTTTTTGGACTACCAGGATCGCATAATGACATTAATGTTTTGGAGCGATCCTTCTTATTTACGGAACTTGCTGAAGGACGAGCCCCCCCGGTTAACTATTCGATCAATGGTCATGAATATACAATGGGATACTATCTTGCTGATGGTATATATCCTTCATGGTCAACGTTTGTGAAAACAATTCCAATGCCACAATCTAATAAGCACAAACAATTTGCTACAGCTCAAGAGTCGGCAAGAAAAGATGTTGAACGAGCATTTGGAGTGTTGCAAGCACGGTTTTCCATCGTTCGTGGACCAGCACGTTTTTGGCATCGTGAAACTCTTAAAAATATTATGAAAGCTTGTATTATATTACATAATATGATTGTTGAAGATGAAAGACATGTTAAAAATTTAGATTATAATTATGATTCATTTGATGTCAATCCTGATATATCGGTCTCCCAAGAGCGTTCAGCAGAGCTTTTGGAGTTTATTCAATGTCATCGTCGGATTAGGGACAGAGATACTCACCTTCAACTACAACAAGATCTAATAGAGCATATATGGAGAACACATGGAAGTCGTACCTAAACATCAACGTTTCTGGATATTATTCTGGGCATGCGACTTGTAAGTTAGCATATTGAAAATCTTTATTTTATGATTAAGTAAATATTTCTAATGTTATTAATTTTAATTTTAGTTAAGTTTGAAATTTGACGTATCATCAAGTTTGATTACTGTTTTTAGACTATACTGGAAATAAAACAGAGAGTTAATTTTTTTGTTATAAAATGTAGTTTTTAAACTTTATGTAGCTGGCTTACTTAGGTCACTTGGAAAAATACGCCCAATCTAAAATGTATCTGTTGACTATCATGAAAATGAAGTGAGTTTTTTTATTTTTCCTCTTAGGTGATGAAGTTTCTGAACTTTTTGTAGCTCAGTTTTATTTTGGGTGTATTTGCATTTATACCTGCTCTCTTGTTTCTTAAAATAGTAATACTCTCTTTAATTGTCAGACCACTTCTTTTTCTTTGAGACATCTTTGTGTTGCATTCTTATATGTGGTCTCTTTATTTGTACAGATATCATGTTTATTTGTTGTATTACATTGTCTTATTATTTTGTTAGTGTGAAGTTTGATATGTTTTTCTATCATCAAAATGTTAATATGGCGATTAGGGAGTATCAGTTCATTATCTTAGTCAGCTACAATCTGTACTACTTCCTACCTATGCATTGTATAGTGACTTTAATAAAATTATAGATCATTTGGAGAAAGAATGAGGTTTGCCTTATGTCCATTTCCATCATTTAGAGTTCTTAGAGCATTATTAATAACTTGAGATTACATGATTTGGGTTATCAAGGGCCTCAGTTTACATGGTTAAACCGGACACCTCAAAACTTAGCCGGAAAGTTTTTAGTTTGTTAGAATTGCTTGGTATGTAATATTTTCTGCTTTCTTGTTTATTGGATGATTTTTTTTCCTGTCTTTGTTGTGGTAACGTATTGAGCTGAGTTTTGCTGAAATACTTATGTTGTGTTGTTTGCAATTTGCAGGACACATACTGGAGTACTCTTTTATGGTATTGTGCAGACGACGACTCTTATCAGGGCTGTAGTTTTCCAGAAAGAAAGGATTATGTTGATGGAGATCAGACATATGAAGATGGTTCCGACTATGATTACCATGACTATTTAAATGTGTTTTTTTTCTTCAAATGCTTGATTATAGTTTCCTTTTGATAACCAAGTGGTCATATAAGATCATTTTTTACTGAATAAATCAATTCTGGCTCTCTTAATTTGCAGCAGTTAATGGTATATGTTTGGTGTAAAGTTGAAATATAACCTCGAACTAAACATTATTGTCTAACATGAAGTATTGAACCAGCAGAGATAAAAATCGTGGCTCAAGCTATGTCTATTAAACCAATATATAATTTCTAATTAAAGAGCCGGTAAAGCTCAAGCTAACCATTCACTTAGATCATTTGACCAAACCAACATGATACATATAATGAATGTTCTTCAATTTATGTTTTCACATAGAACACTCTCTATGTCTATCAATCTTGAACATGCACCAAAAATATGCAGACCCGCAATATTGACTAAGCAAGACAATATAAACTACAGAAGTTGACAGGGCTCAAACAAATTAAACCACACCATTTCCTTTTTGAAGTAGCTATTTGTTAAGGCTGAGATTAAAAATCAATATGAATTGTGTTAAAAAGCAAGAATATCATTATACATGCTTAGTAATCAATAAGTTTTTGATTCACTGATAAATTGTGCATACATTTATATTTTTTGATTGAAATTACAGTTATTGCTGCAAAATTATCAACAGTTCTTCTGGTTTCAAATTCCATTCATCTTCTTCTGTCTGTTGTACTCATTTTTGTCTCAGAAAGTTGTACATTCAATCTATAGACTTCTTAAAGCTATATTTTTGTATTAAAACTGAAGTAAACACAGCCTGAAAATCATCACAAGAGCAAGAAATCAATAAAACATAAGTAAACAATCTATAAACCATCACAATATTAAGAAATCGATAAAACTTCAGTAAATACACCTTTTAAACCATCATAAAAGCTAGAAATCGATAAAACTAATTGCATATATTGAAAATAAATCCAATTCAGATTCTCACACGTTTACATTACAAATAAGAAATCTATCACTTGATCTTGAACATAACTGATAAAACTAATTAATAAAACAAATGCAGTCACTACAAAAACTGGAGTTTCAGTAATTTCTCAATTTTCTTTCAACAATCTCGGTTTGACATCGAACATAAAAATTTGCAAGCAATTCAGGCATTCCTGCGGTGTCGATTGCCATTATCCTTTCATCCTCTTTCAGTTGTTCTAATCGCAACTTTTCTTGCTCATAAGCAAGTCTCTCTTGCCCTTGAACATAAACCTTTTCAAATAAATTCAATTTTTTTTCATTGAATTGCTTCTTTTCCTCTCTCATTTCTTGCAGAATATTCACGTATGAATCTGACGACTCATTTTCCATCTCTTTTTGCTTTCTTTTCTTTTTTTCTTTTTCAGCTTTCCTTCCTGGAGGTCTCTCCAAATCAACAAAATTCGTACTTGTGGTATTATCATCTCCTAAATTAAACCCAGCAGCATAAGTATTATCATGGATCTTATCTTTTTTCTTCATTGGTTTTTTCTTTTCACAATCTTCCAACCACTTTGGCTGAAACCTCAATATATTCCAACAATGTTCAAACTGAAATTTACCTTTGCTAATATCTTGATACAGAATTTTCGCATTAGCAATCTGAAAGAAACAATAAATTAACAATATAAAACCAAAACTATATTCAAATTATAAAGTAATACGCACCTTATCTTGTTCATTTATTCCACTTTGATTTCTTGATTCGATTTGAGCATAGCATCCACAAAATTTATTTGTAGCTAATTGAATTGTTGACCAACGATTCATCAAAGAAATCTGTGTACGCTCGGATTCAAAAATTTTGTATTTATGAAAATACTCCCACACTCGAGTCCAATATGTTCTGTGTTTTTGCTCATTTCCTTGCAAAGCATCTATGCTAATATTAAGCCATGATGACACAATATGAAGATCCTCTGCTACTGTAAAATTGCTGCTGCGTGATCTTTTTGAATTAGTTTCAGATGGATTAGAAAAACTAAATTCTGAATTACGGGTAAAAATTTCAACATCATCGGAGTTTGAATGTTGAGTTGGAAATTCAGAATTGGTATCCATGTTTTTATCTATATCAGCTTATCAATTCAGGTCAATAGAAGAAAAGAAGCTGAAGTAAAAAGAAATCTTGAAACATAAATATCGTTCACAGCACGTACGTTTGGAAGTAGCAAGATACTGGAAGTTTTTTTCTTCCTAAAAATAAGGACAGAGTGGAAGGAGATGTGATAAATGATAAATACACGTGATTTTAATAGATAGAGAGTTGGTTTGGCTCTCTACATGTAGAGAGCCAAAATGACTCTTTATTTTTATTTTAAAAAATAAAGAGTCTATTGAATTAACATTTTATAACAATTCTCTTTATAATACAGAGTTTTAGCCATTTAAAGAGGCTATTAGAGATGCTCTTACATGGAAATATTCCACATGAAGAACAAACACTGAAATTTCACAACTTAGCTAAACAAACAATTGAGAGGTATCAAATGAATCATGCTCGTTATGAGGTTATGTAGAAATTGCAAATAACTGATTTCTTATATGCCCTCTGAGTGATGAATCTTCATGTTGTATCTATCAACTGTTGGTTATGTCATTGATGAGGAAAACGCAAAAAATATCTTATGCTGTTTGCTGGGGTTAGCATGTATATTTAAAGGGTGTATTCTGAAGTAAATTAATCAAATTCTATATAATTGTACTTTATAGTATCATATTATTATGTCGCATTAACTCATTATTGAACGTTATCTTTAGCTTTCACCAACTCCGTTTTGAGGAAATAGTTACTATTCAAGTGATGCATGAAAAGTATGTTCAAAAAAAGCATACAAGAATAATATGAATAATATGCTGACAAACAACTTCATCCCAATTATATATCACTTCATTGCTTGGCTTGATTTGGTAAAATCAGCCATTAAATTTTAAAATATCTGGTTAGCTATCATTTCAAGCGAATAATTGATGATCCAAGAAACTTTACAAATTTTCTTAATAAAAATAAAATATAAAATTTACTAGTCAACCAATATTTAAACTGAACTAATTATTGCTCAAAGTTATAAAAAAAAGTTTAGCTATAAAAAAACCCCGACTTCTTTTAACTTTTTTCCTTTATGGTTTAAATTTTATTGTCAATTTTACCTTATCTTTTGATTTTCCGTTTCAATTGTAGTCATTTGACAAAATTAGAGCGGAAAAAATAATCAAATATGCCCTTCTTATTGTTTCAAATTGTTATATTGTCCTTTACCATCGAAAATTTCAAATATAAAGGGTGTATTTTAATTTGTTTTCCCGTTCAAATAAAAATAAATGGGTAAAAATAAAATTAAAAATTAAAAACTAAGCTAAAATTAAATAGTTTTAACGGTTTGACCATAAATAAAAAATTCAAAAAAATAGAATATTCTGATGATTAAACTTAAAAATAAACTTATGTACTAAAGCCAAGCTTCATGCTAAACATTTTCTTTTTGTCTTTTTTTTTTCTCTTTCCACTTTTGTTGTCATGATAAAGTTAATTAAATAGAACTCTCCACTTTAAATGGGTTCTTGTCTTTTTGGTTCCCAATATCCAAAACAAACAACATTTCTCACTCTACACATAATTTGCCGCCTCCTCCATTAAAATCTCCCTCCTTTATATCTCTTCATCTCCCCAAATCACATGAACTAAAAACCAAAATCACAAAAAAAAACTTAAAACTTTTTCATTTATTTCACTAACACAATGTTCTTAATCACACATCATTATCTTCAAACCATAAAAAAATCAATCTTTAACTTACTCTCATGCTTACCAACTTCAGTTCTTGCTTTAATTCTCCTCCTCCTCTTAGTATACAACGGCTCCACCGTCTTCTACATTCATCTCCCCCTTCCCGCCAAATCCTTGCCGGAAAATCTCGCCGGAAAATCCCTGAAAAAGCTGTCATCTTCAACACTAATGTACGCAGTCAAAGAAGAAAACCCACCATTTGTTTTAAAGACCCACTTACCTTTGCTACCTAAGTCCGCCATTTCAATGGCACCCTTAAATTTTTCTATCTCTTCACGGCCGAAAAAAGTTCTGAAACGCAGAGTTTTGAAGAAACTTGAGCGTTTTGGCGGCGAATCTAAAGAGTTCTCGTTAGAAATGAAGGGCTTTTTCGGAAGTTCGGTATGTAAAATTCGGTTTTTTATGACGTGGATTTCTTCTTTAGAGTCATTTGGTGACAGGGAGTTGTTTGTAATTGAGAGTTTGTTTAAGTCTAATCCAAATTCTTGTTTAGTAATTGTGTCCAAGTCAATGGATTCTGATAGAGGAAAAAATTACATTTTGAGACCATTTTTAGAAAAAGGGTACAAAATTTTTGCAATTAGGCCTGATTTTGACTACATTTTTAAGCATACTTATGCTGAATTATGGTTTAAGTCATTGAAAAAAGGTAAAATTGACCCTGGTGGGGTTTCTTTGGGCCAAAATTTATCTAATTTGCTTAGATTAGCTTTATTGTACAAATTTGGGGGTGTTTATTTAGATACTGATGTTATAGTTTTAAAAAGTTTTAGTAAACTGAAAAATGTTATTGGTGCACAAACAATTGATTTAGAAACTGGAAACTGGAGCAGATTAAACAATGCTGTGTTGGTATTTGACAAAAAGCACCCTTTGGTCCTCAAGTTTATTCAAGAATTTGCATTCACATTCAATGGGAATAAGTGGGGGCATAATGGTCCTTATTTGGTTTCAAGAGTTGTTTCAAGAGTTAGTGGTAGAATTGGGTTTAATTTCAGTGTGTTGCCTCCATCTGCATTTTATCCAGTGAATTGGAGTAGAGTTAGAAGTATTTTTAGAGGGCCTAGAAGTAAAATTCATGCAAATTGGTTGGAGAAAAAAGTTGAGCAGATTAAAATGGAAAGTTTGGCCGTACACTTGTGGAATAAGCAGAGTAGGAAGATTAAAGTTGAAAATGGGAGTGTTATTAATCATATAATACAAGATTATTGTATTTTTTGTAATTCTTCTTCTAATTTGAGATTGTTGAAATATAATGAGAAATGACAATTTCTTATTGTCATTTTGTGTATTTTTTTTTATTTTGTTATGGACAAACTTTTGTCCATTCATAGTGTTTGAAGAAAGAAAGGAGAATCCTTTTCTTTTGTAGAGACCCCAATTGGGCATATTTTTGGCTTTTTGCTTAAATTTTACTATATTTGTAACAATTTTTAAGAGTATGAATGTGTAAAGTAGGGTGTGGAATAGTGTAGAGTCGAGCAGAATCGAAATACTATTAAACTCGAATTTAACTCGATGTAAAATATGAAATTGAAATTCAACTCGTGAGCATGTTGAGCAAAATATCTTAATTTGTTCGGCAGTAGACTTGAGTAGCTCGAATTGAACTCGACTCAACTAACATGGAGTTGATTCTGAGTATTTCTTTAGACCTTTAGTACAAACAATGGAATATAGTTTGATCCTTTTGTCTCTAATGAAAAGTTGCTTCTTATGCCATAATGAAAGATTTCATTATTTTGTACCAATTAAGTTTGTTCATATTGAAAGAAACAGCATAACAAATTCCCATTATGTTGAATAATATAAAGCAACATTTTTATTTTAAGGATCAAAGTTGAGCATGATACCCTTATAATTGTCTAAAGTTAATTGATTGAGTTTGATGTTTCTTGAGAGTACTTAACCACTTTATAATTGTTTACTAAGAATTTAGTTAGGAACATGAAATCATTCAAAAACAATAATAATAATAATAAGTTGTGAAAATGATTTATCATCCTCCATTGAATATGGGCACCTACCAATTGGCCTCACAAGGGCACCATATATCTTATTCTCAATACCCTATTACCATGTGCATTCTTTAATTCTCATTAAGAATTTTTTTTCCATATAGATGATAAATTCTTTATTACCCCTAACTACCCCAATTTATCTAGAATTTTTGTGGGTTTTTTTGTAATTTTTATTTGTTAAAGAATTTCTAATTGATAATGATATCATAAAGAAGATATCACCCACCACTCTTCAAATAATTGACAAAAGGAATATAATTTTAATGAATTGTAAGTAAAATATTGTCATCACTCAGCATGTTTAGATGATGTATACAGACTTGGTCAATTAATTTTTTATTTTGTAAATGATATTTTAAATCTTATATTTTGTGATGCCTTTATATCTCTGATTTTAGTTTTGAGCTGTCATAATGTTGACTTTTTATTATGACATTTCATGTACTATTGATGGGTTTAGCACATGAATTATTGATGATCTACCTTCTTTAAAATAAAATTGCTTAGTTAATTCATGTCTTACTTGCAGTAAGCTTGCCCAAGTTCACAAATTATTCTCTTGTCCAAAATATATTCCGTAGTAATTTCAGGTTTGATTTTCCATTCTCTCATAATAATAGGAAAAAAAAATACATCCCATATTTTTTTTTTTGCTTTGTTGTAAAATCCAATAAGAAGAAAATCAAATATATATGCAAATGTTGAAGTATGATTCATATGAATCTCAATTGAAATATTTTTTAGCAATCAAATTCCGGATATTAGTATAATGATGAAGAAGTGAAAATAAGATGGACATAATGTAAATGAGTGAAGAGGATCATCTCGGTTTCTTAACTTGTGTTTCGAGTCAAATAATTCGTTTTCAATTATTTTGATAAGTAAGGACAATACTCTTTATTTTTAGGTCAATTAAAGATAATATTTTGTATTACTTTTTAGATCAATTAAGTCAAAAATGGATCATCCAAGTCTTTAAACTAGTTTATATTTTACAATCTTGTCATTAATCGATCTGAAAATATAAATTATTGTTCTTAAATCACCAAAAGTGAGTTATTTGATTTCGAGTCACAAGTTCAGAGATAGATTGATCCTTTATTCAAAACTAAATACTTGCATGTATTCGCAATTGCAATTTTGATAATTGTTTTTTATCTGGATCGGATCCATAAATCTTCTTTATAAAAATCTACTATTATTAAAATAAAAATTTAATTATGCGAGAGTAATCCATTATGAACGGGGTCTAAATAATTTTTTTTATACAATAGTATGTATTATTCACATGGAAATATGCCCTTTTTCCAGCATAATCCCGCCCATATTGTGCCCATACATTTTTTAACATTTTCTGCTTTCACAATTTAAGACGATCATGTCACACTGAATTTCCGTGCATAAAAATTATAGTTGTACTGCATGTGGCTTTTGATTGTTATTACACTTTCAGATTTTTATTAATCATTATCTATGATGCACGAAACCTTAATGTGTGCCTTTCCGTTTTGGAAACGATTCCGTTTTTAGAACTCTGCAACTCTTAAAAAAATGTTTCGGGACTGTTTACGTCAATAGTAAAAGTTAAATATCATTTCCTAACAATAAACTCGTTCCATTTTTTTAAGTTATTTATAATTTTGATATTTCAACCCCGTCATCAATCTTTTAAATTTATTGGATTATATTTTATTTTGTTATAATTACGAAACTTTAAAATATTAATTTCAATTATAATTATGGAATTTATGGACAAGTTATTATTAGTTACGAACTTAAAATCTGATTGAATTCAAATGATTTATTGTATTAATTATCATAGTGTTTTATTTGTATGAAAATGATTTTTTCATAAATAAAATTTAATATATGTAAAACTTTTATACTTATTAATATTTATAAATATATAACTATATTTTTATAATTTACACATTTTTTTTCACATTTCCATTTCTTTTGAAAAAAAACCGTTTTACGGCGTACAACATAGATCATCATCCCTAAACACAAAATCTGTATTTAACTACATTCCGAAGAAGAAAAAAAACTATTCTATCATTGCCAACAAATTTACAAGGGAAGAACTGCTATTAAGATATCATAATTTGGAGGAATTCAATGCAATGTTCTTGTTTTTTAGTACTCAATTTTTTGTGCACTAGTCTTAAAGAATGTTCCACCTGCTCCAATTGTACCCGAAATAGACAGGAATTGTATAGAGATCACACCGTATTTACTCTGGCAAGTAGCATCTTATGTAGGTGACAACAATAGGCATGGAAATTGAGTTTTATAATCTCATAAGCATTTTCGGATCGGAAACAAAACGCCGAAACATACACTCGAGAAGTTTCCGCATAATATACATTACACAAAAACCAAAAAGTTATATAGCAAATGAATTTTCTTTGTTCATAAAAATCATCTAAATATTTTTGTTCAGAACAGATGAGAAGAAACTATATAACTCATACAATATACTATGGTGTTATGTATTAATTTTGTATAGTCTTGCTCTTCCTCCGCTAATTTAATCTGTATACCTATATTTCTTTACTATCAATCTTCTACTCTAAGTTTGCAGATTCTGGTTCAAACCATTTACTCATTCTTTCTGTAATCACCAAGTTCTACCTCACCACCTTCATTCTGAAACATCATTTCAATTTGTTCCAAAGATTTCCCTATAGTTTCCGGAGCACATTTATGAACGAAAACGACAGAAAGCGCTGCAATTACTGAGAAAACAAAAAATGTTAGAAATGACATAGCAACCACACCACTACTAACTCTACTGCCTACTGCCCCGAGAGCCGACGCCTGAGCTCGAAGCCTTAACGGGAAGATTTCCGACGACACTACCCAACAAACAGGACCAAGTCCTATAGAGAAGAATGCCACATTTGCACAAACTGATAAAACTGCTAATCCAATCCCAAATTCTCCATCGCCCATAAAAAATAGAGACAGACTTAAAACTAGTAAGCTCACAGTCATACCAATTGTGCTTATGAAAAGTAAAGGTCTTCTGCCAACTTTGTCTATTAGAAACATAGCTACTAAAATGAATATAGTTTTTGTAAACCCAACAGCAATAGTTGCGGCAAGAACCTGAGTGTGCCTTTGATTCCGGCCTCCGAAAAAATCGTGGGGCTATAGTAAACTGTCGCTTCTATACCGGTTATTTGTTGGGACAGCTGAATTCCGCAGCCAATGATGAGCATTCGTCGAACTGCAGGAGAGGGATTTAGTATTTCATACCATACAGCTTTTGCTTCATAATTTTCTGCATTAGCAAAACCTGCAGCTAGTTTTATCTCTGTCAATTTCTCATCCACTTCGCTTTCGTTTTCGTTTGTTTTTAACAGAACTAGTCTCTTTAATTTCTGCGCGCAACACTTAATGCTTTTCTCCGTGCTAGCATTGCCAGCATGGACAGCGGCGGAACCAGAAATTTTTTCCAGCCCGGCAGAGTGTCATGATTTATATACACTTTTACTAAATTGTCCATATTTAAATATTGACTAGTTTTTTTAAGTCTCACAAGTTATTTGGGTTAATGACACGTTTATCTCAAAAATTAATAAAATTTCTCATATTAGCCCGTGTTTAATATTTTTTCCCAAATTGTGCTTTATAGACCGCGGAACACTTAAGCGGTTTGGAGTAAACCGCGGAAGTGTTCCGCGGTCTGCAGACGTGGCTCCATCTGGACGCAGATGGAGCCACGTCAGCGTAAACCGCGGAAGAGTTCCGCGGTTTACAGAGGGAATTTATTCCCGACAGAGGAAATAAATTCCCTGGCTGAGTAGTTGGCAGCCAGGGAATTTATTCCCTGACTGAGTAGTTGTAGACCGTGGAACATTTCCGCGGTCTACAACTACTATATAAGGGGGAACGGATTCCTCCTTATCTCACAATCCATTTTGAAGAAAAAAAGTAACCTAATTTTAGAGAGATAGAGAGAGAGAGAGAAAAAAAATTGTTAGAGAGATAGAGAGAGAAAAATTTATTAAATCGGGGAATTATTATGGAGAAGATTTTGCGGAGTCGGTTTTCGTGGTGGAATATTATTTTTCGTGGCGGAATATTATTTTTTGGCGTAGAATATTAATTTTTGGCGGAATTATCGGGTGAGTTTTTTAAATTATGTTATTTTTAATTATTGAATGTAGTTAGATTTAAATGATGTTTGAAATGTAATTAGATTAAAATAGTGTTTGAAATGTAGTTAGTTAAATAAATATAGTTAGATTTAGTTAATTTTTTTAAAAATATATATTATAAAATAAATTAGATTAATGTGTAAATAAAATTAGAATAATGTGTATAAAATTTATATAAATGTAAAATAGAGTAAATTAAAATTAGAAAATCGAATATATGAAATTTTGAGAATATTTTTATATTAGGTTGGAATTAGTGAAAATATTAAAATTTATGTTTTATATTATATAAATAGATTCGATACTAAAAAATTAAATATAATAGGTATTTGTTTTTAACAGTATTTAGAGAAAATATAATTTTTTTATAACTGTAGGTTTGTGAAAAAAGTTAACATAAAATATTCGTATTTACATTTAAATCGGCTAATTATTAAAAATTTGAACTTGACATGTAGAATATTTGAATTATATTTTAAATGAGAGTAACCCTCTTTTTAATGAGCTGCCAGCCCTAAAAATGTAGTTAAAATTATATTTTTTTAATGTAGTAATGACGACAAATGAGCTGCCAGCCCTAAAAATTTATTGGGATGGTACAATATTATCGACTCCGGGTGGAGTTGATTATGTTTCCGGTTAATCAGAACTGGTTGAGCTGACGAGTGTAGTGAATTTTGCACAACTACAAGTCGTAATTAGAAGGGTAATTGGGCTAAAGGATGGTGACGAGATAGTGAAGATTTATCTACGAGTGCCTCGGTTCGATGAACATGGAAGATTTCAAAAATATGATGGTTTTCCTATGGACACAGATGTTCATATGCAAGCAATGTGGCGTAATGTTTCGCGGACGCCACAAATGAGGGTACTTGAGTTTTATATTGTGTACAATCCGTTATCTCAAGTACGTGCGGATGGAGACGACTGTGCGGATGTAGACGACTCTGTGGATGTAGACGATTGTGCGGATGTAGACGACTGTGCGGATGTAGACGATGGTGATGATTTTAGTGATGAGGATGAGGAAGAAGAACACTTCTACGGGGCCGTTGCTGATGACAACGAGGATGATGATGATGATGACATCGGTGGTGATAATGGAGATGGCACCCATGGTGAGAATGTCGGTGGTGGGTCGGAACAAAATACAGATCATTTTGAGTCGCGCCTTCCTCATGAGTACACGCATCAAAATGTTGACGACATGTGTGTCAATATGAATCTGTGGCCTAAAGAAAATGCAATATGGGAAGCATGCAAAGAGTTTGAATTGGGGATGGTTTTTAGTTCGAGGTATGCTGTCCAGACATGCGCGGCGAGTTATCACATTGCAGCTAATAAAGAATACAAGAACAGTGTAACAACTGGTAAAACAATAGTTCTTGTGTGTGTGAACAATGACACTTGCAATTGGAGGTTGCGTGCGTCGCTTTTAAAAGGCGAGTCAGACTGGATAATAACAAGATATAACGGCCCCCCACCAATGCAGCGGCCAATCAATAAACCAAGACCATCGCAATTTAAGAGCGCGACAGATAGCTGAACACATCGACACGCAATTGCATCTGCAACGTGACATTAGGATTAAAACGCTTCAAGAGGGCATTTTTCAAAAACTGCGAGTTAGGCCCGGATACAAAAAAACTTGGTATGCCAAGGAAAAGGCCATTGCAAACAGGTTCGGACAATGGGACGACTCTTTCAAGGAGATTTGCAATTTTATGACGAATGTCACCGTTGCTAATCCCAGGACAGTCTGGCATGCTACCGGTAATTTTTTTAAAAATTTCGAGTATTAAAAATATGTTCGATTTAATAATTACTAATAACGGTGTATGCACAGGTACACCAATTGAAAACAATCCACAATTCAGAACTTTCAAGCATATGTTTTGGACTTACGAGCCAGTGGTGAAGGGTTTTCAGTATTGCAAGCCTGTGGTGTACATCGACGACACCCACACATATGGAAAATACGAAATGACTTTGCTGATTGCTTCTGCAATTGAAGGGAACAATCACATCATGCCGATAGCTTTTGCCATTGTGAAGTCGGAAACTGCCGCATCCTGGAGGTATTTCATGAGGATGTTGAAGAGGTATGTTTTGGGTGAGCGAAAGGTGTGTATCATATCTGATCGCGGCTCCGGTATTATGAGTGCCATGGAGGGGCCTGAGTGGGCGGGTGATACCCACAAGTGGTGTATTAGACACCTAGTGAGCAACTTCCACAACGCCTTCAAGAAAAAATGTCTCAAAAAGCTTGCTGAAAAAGCTGGTAATTTTCTTGTCATTTAATATAATACATAAATTTTTGGTTGATGGGAAAATGTTGACGGTTTAATCGACGTGTAGGACGCGCATACCAAGAGCATAAAAGAGATCGGTACATGTCATTGATAGAGGCGGATTCACCTGAGGGTTATGCGTATCTTGACCGCCTTGATGTTAGAAAATGGAGCATGAGTGGCGACACGTCTGGAATGCGGCATGGTGTGATGACAACAAACTACGCTGAGTCGGTCAACGCGATGTTAAAGAATATTCGGGGGCTCCCTATCACAGCCATGTTGGAAGCAATATTTAACAAGGTCAACTCCGTATTCATTAGGCATGTGAACGACTACAAAATGTGGTTGGCATCCGGTTTCGTGTGGACTCCAGTCTGTGCACACAGAATTGAGACTTGGGAAAATAAGTCAAAGACTCATACGGCTTCACAGTTCAACGTGGCACAGAAGGTATTCAATGTCTTGACCCAGTGCGACAATGTAAGACAAAAGGGTGGCAATACACAGCAAGTTCGTCTACTGGACGGGACATGCACCTGTGGAAAATTTCAACAGTGGAAAATTCCGTGCTCCCATGCGATAGCTGCCTGCAACCAATACGGAGAGAACTACCGTGACTACATTTCATGGTATTACAAATGCGAGTACGGAATCTTAGCGTGGAGCTCTGTTTCATTTGCACCCTTATGGAATTGAAATCGTTGGATCAATTCCACTGAAATTCCATTTGTTCCTAACAGACAGTGGATGAGGAAGAAGGGTAGGCCGGTTGAGAGTAGGCGTAGGAATGAAATGGACCAGACATTTAGGGACAGGCGAAATAGCAACTACTGTAGAAGATGTCTTACATATGGTCATAACCTTAGTTCATGTCCTTTTAGAGTTCAGTGATGTGAGAATTTATGTTTCCATTTATCATGTACTAAGGATGTTGTAATTCCATTTGTGTTCTATTAAAATTGAAAATCTGGCAGCTCATTCTATTTTGTGTTTGTTTAGTTATTTAGTTTAAATAACAAACTCTTGTAACACTTTTACTTGACCGTTTAATTGATGAAGTTATTTTTATTTAATTGTTTCATATTATTTGTGAACAAGTGTTTGATATTATTATGATTTAATTGTTTAATAATTTGTATTGAACAAATTGCAACCATGGCAGCTGCTCACGATCACATGCAGCCGGGTCCTGAAAGACCGGCGCTACTTTTTTTACAGCATGACCATATCTCTCAGGATGTCTGGGATGGCACGGTAACTTACGTTTGCATCTTATTTTTTGTCAACAGTTACGTTTGCAACTTAATTAAATTTTTGAACTAACTTAATGTTTATTTTTTTCAGGGATCTGACGAGGGATTTCTGTCTCGCACTAGCTGTACGACTAGAAGGAGCGCTGTTTTGCCGTTCGCTAGGTTGGACCACCGTATTCGGTCGATGATCGAGCCTACTGGATTTGCAGGCTGTTTTGCTATGCATCACTACAGCGTCGACATGCAGCTGATCACAGCCCTTGTGGAGAGGTGGAGGCCGGAGACCCACACTTTTCACTTACCCGGCGGAGAGTGCACGGTTACACTACAGGACGTGGCCATTCAGACCGGACTACCAGTAGACGGTCATGCTGTTACAGGAGGTATTGTACATGATTGGGCTGCAGTGACAGAGAGGGTTTTGGGGATTCCTGCGGGCAGATATCCTAAAAAGCCTGCAAATTCCACAGTCCGGACTTCTTGGATCCTAGAGAGTTTCCCCGACTTCGGTGCATTACCAGACCAGGCGACTGACGAGCTTGTCCATCGGTACACACGGGCGTATCTCTTGCTCGCTGTCACAGGATTGTGCTTCACTGACCTCGGTAGTGGAAAGACTTCGTTACAGATTCTTCCACTTTTAGAGGACTTGGCGGCAGTTCGGACCTACAGTTGGGGATCGGCGACACTGGCTTACTTATATCACGAGCTTTGCTCATGTTCGTTGCGGTCTGCGAATCGCCGCAACATGGGCGGGCCGTTGTGGATACTGCAGCTGTGGGCATTGGACCGACTTAGAGTTATTGCTCCCGCTCTTGCCGATCCCACTATTTCACCACATCTACCACTGGGCGACAGGTGTGTTTTACTGTTATTTAATTCCGTGCTTTTTAATTTTATTCTATTTCTTAAATATTGACGGATTAATGTGTTGTTGTTCTTGAATAACATATGGGGAGGCCGGAGAAACGCCAGCCGTGCGGCTCGACACTCGCTGCCTGACATCCGTGTTCGGCTTGACATATCTCGCTACGAAGATGTAAGAAATTATGTTTCGGTTTTATTATCTCGTATGTTAAATAGCTCATTGTGGGAATGTTTTAATACTAAATGTCTTATATTTTATATATGCAGTTTATCTGGCAGCCGTACACTGATGATATGCTGGACACTATCCCAGCGTATTGTTTAGATGGGCACGCTTTTTGGCGGGCCACAGTTCCACTTATTTATTTTCATATTGTGGAGTGGCACCAGGCAGACAGAGTTCTGCAGCAGTTCGGACTGCAACAGGGTATTCCAGACGCCCCACTTCAGGACCACTCACTACACTCCCTTACCCTGAAGAGCAGCTCATCTTGGATCCAGACACACTCTCACTACATTCGTGTGTGGGACGACCGGCTCCGGTTTGTAATTTCAGGACAGCCCCTCCAGGACCCACCTCATTATCATTCCGAGTATATGGATTGGTTTCGGTATGTCACGCGTCGCTGGATCACACGACAGGGCGTTGAGCTCGGAGCACAGGTATTTTTTTAAATTATATGTTTTTCAATTAATTAATCAATAAATTGTGGGTTAATTTTCTACTTTTTTAACGTATTATATCTTTATTTGCAGGCCGATTTTGTGGAGCGTGTACGTAGGGATGCTCCTGTTGACACTGAGCTTCGGCGGTTCGCAGCCAGCACACAGAGAGGCACTAGAGAGGACCGCCGTGATGTTACATCGCCCCCTATCGAGCCTTCTATACCGCCACATCTACTACCAGTCATACCTGACGCGCTGATAGATCCGACTACACTGCGACATCGACGACGAGAGCGGCGTCACCCCCCTGCACCACCTCAGCGTCCGACCGATCCTATGCCTCCCCCAGTGGTTTTTCATCCTTTCAGAGGGCATTACTATTACGCGGGGTCCAGTTCTGCACCGCCACCCTTTTCATCGGGTCCTCCTTCTTCTTCTGGCCAGTTTTACGGGGATTCGGCACATCACTATTTTCAGGGGTCGTGTTCATATCCAGTGCCACCAGGACCTTCTTCGCCTTTTGTTCCACCGCCGCCTGCTTATGTACCACCTACGGTGCCTCCTTTTCAGGTGCAGTGGGATCGGCCTACACAGGGTACACAAGACTTTCCAGCTTCACAGGGACTTCCACAGACACCTGGGACTACAGACTTTCTGTCATATGGTAGCAGTTGGTTAGGTCTAGACAGCATGGAGGCGATGATGTTCCGCCAACAAGGAGAATTTGTTACCCCGCCACCAGCAACGACGAGTACGGCCATTCCCCAGGACCAGCAGAGTGACGACGGAGCCGACGACGAGGACGCCGATGCAGGAGAGGGAGATGGTGATGGTCGCCCAGGTCGACGTTACCTCACCATCAGTACAGGCCGTCGGGCGAACCGTAACAGAAACAACTTGCGCTCGAACCTCCCGATCACTAGATATGACGATAGGACTCCTAGGTGATTTCTTTTTTGTACTTTGTACATTATTATCTGATGTAGTAATCTTTTTAAATTTGTAATTTTTAGTTTATTAAATATGTTATTGTTATGAAGTATAAATTATATTTGAATATTTGTTAATATAATTATTTTGTAGTATTTTATAAATTTATTTTTGTAGAATGTTATAAAAATTAACTAATTCAAACGTTTTAAATTTAAAAAATTCAACAATTAAAACGTAATTTTTTTTAATTTTTTTTTTCATTTTTAAATAAATATTTTATTTATTTAATTTTTTTTTAAATGATTATATTAAAATGATTGGGAGAATTTTTCTCCCAATCAGTGCAGTCAGGGAATTAATTCCCTGACTGCACAAAGTAAACCGCGTAACAGTTACGCGGTTTGCCACGTTGGAAAAGCAAACCGCGTAACTGTTACGCGGTTTACTTTTCCTATGTGGCTCCTCCAGCGAGGAGCCACGTAGGACAGACCGAGGAACTGTTCCGCGGTTTACACAAACCGCGGAACAGTTCCGCGGTCTGGAAGGCATAAAATGGGAATTACGAGTTTTTGGGTGATAATTTCGGAAATAATTAACAAAAACCAAATTTAATGGTCATTAACCCAAGTTATTTATTGTTACGGATAAATTTAAAAAAATAGCAATAAACGCTACCTTGTGGATCAAAATATTTTTCAAATGCGATAAATACTATGGATCGGAGGGGGCGACATATAAATTTATTTGTAAACGTTTTATATTAATAAAAAACAAACAATGACTATTATAATAGATTTTAGTTTCGATTACGGCGAGACAATTTTAAGGGCGGAACCAGCCTTATGTCAAATTGCATGTGCTATGAATTAGAGTAAATGTATAAATATTTAATCACTGAGAGTGAAAAAATAATAAAGCTAAAATAATGAAGTATTTTTAGTATCTTTTTCATGTTGAAGTAGTATTTTCTATTTTTTTAGGTAAATATCTAATAAGCCCAAAATCCAGCCCGACCAATAGCCTATGGTCTTCAGAAACCACCCTTCTTCCTCACTTCGGCCCATGGGCCTAGTCATGTGCATATCACGTGACTAAAAATCCCAAACCGCCACCACTCTCCATTCTCTTTCAATTTCCAAAAAAGTTTTAACAATCTCCCGTCGGCTAATTATCCACAACCCACACTCACACTATTCATTAATCTCATCCACTGCTAAAAACTTCTCCTCGCAAGCTTCTATATTAGCTATGGTTGCAGAGGTTTTGCAGCCGGTGCAGAACGGCGTCGTTCTTAATAGCGGAGATCCGTTATCAGCAAACCCTATCAACAACAACAACGGCACCGTCAAAAAATCTCGTGAAAGCGAACGACGCCGTCGAAGGCGCAAGCAAAAGAAGAACAAGAAAGCTTCCGTAACAGAAAGCGGTAACGACAGTGACAACGATGAAGGTATTGCCGCCTCTGCAGCCGCCAATGGTGGTTATGCTAATGAGAATTCTGATCCTCAGAAGGTGATTTTTTGATTCTCTATTGTTTTTTAATGCTTATTATGTAGGTTGTTTGCTATTGTTGTATTTTGTTGTTAAGTTAGGGTTTTCAAGTAATAATCGCTTTTCAGAATGTGCATTAGTAGATTCCTAGGGTTTTTCCATGTCTAATTAGGTTGAATGTTATGCTTAATTAGGTTGAATGTTACTGTTAGATGTATAATGTGGAATTTATTTGATATAACAGGCGTGTTGTTAAGCTATGGTTGCATTTTGAAATGGTTGTTTGCTTAGTTTTTGTTTTCTAATCTTGTTAGATTATGGAGCAAGTAGAAATTGAGTATGTTCCGGAAAAGGCAGAGTTGGATGATGGGATCGATGAGGAATATTTGAAGATATTTGAGAGATTTAATTTTCATGAAGCTACTGCTACTGAGGTACAATGATTAATTTTATTTTTTATCGGTATCATGCTTCACTTTCTATTTCTTATAATTATGCTTTACTTGTATTTATTAGGATAATGATGCAAAAGACGAATTGGCCAAAAAGGCCGAGTCAAAGAAAAAACTGGACTCTGATGATGACTCAGAAGAGGAAGAACAAGATAATCAGCAGAAGGAGAAAGGAGGCATATCAAACAAGAAGAAGAAGGTTTGCTTTGATACTCTTAACTTAAGCTTTTCAATTCGTGGTGTGTTTTTGATGGTGCTGTAAGTAATGTTTTTTAATATTCTTTCCAGCTTTTGCGGCGAATGAAGATTGCAGAGCTCAAACAGATATGCTCTAGGCCTGATGTTGTTGAGGTACGTATGAGGCACTTGCTGAATGTCTGACTATTTTTTGACTTTTTTAACTGTGTTTTTATATAGACAGTTTGATACTTACTCGGCTGTTTATTTACAATGAAGGTGTGGGATGCAACTGCAGCAGACCCAAAGTTACTCGTGTATCTGAAATCATATAGAAATTCTGTTCCTGTGCCGAGGCATTGGTGCCAAAAAAGAAAATTTTTGCAGGTTGGTTAATCGTTATTACACTAACAGTATTAGCGAATATATGATGGGTTAATGGGTATGGTGCATCATGTTAGATATAGGGAAGAGGGTGAGGAAACATATAGTCCATAAAGGTTTGGCTTATACGTATATATGTGGTTCTTGCAGGAGAGCTGCTGTGACAATGATGGAGCCTTGGATTTGTATGTGTTTGGCAAGGGATCCTTGATTTTTTTTCTCCTTGAATATAATTTGCTAATGTGGTTGGGGATGTAGATTTTGAATTGATACATCTATTAGAAATATACTTTCTCGTCTTCATGCACTTTCAATCATCACTTATCTATGCATGTTAAATTTTGTAGAAATGCTAATTCATTTGTTTTGAATTTCAGATTCCTTTCCATTGTGCATAATGCTCGGGCTAGATTCTTCTAATTTAACAATTGTCGTACTCCCTTCGTGCCATTTAGAAAGTCCCTTTGTCATATTTTTTTAATGTCCCACTTAAGAAGTCTCATTGTACCTCTTTAGCATAGTTTTTCTTTTTTATCCTTTGTTTTAACTTAATGGTAAACACATTTACAAGACAATTATTAATGATATGTATATTTCAAAGTATAATTAATAAGGGAAAAACAAGAAAAAAGAAATGTTTTTCTGTCATCTTAATATGTGTGTAAAACAACAAAGAGACTTCCTAAATGGGACCGGGGGAGTATGTTTTTTAATGTGAAGTTACCTTGGCTGATAGCCAAAGTATATTGGTTTTATGTCTGTTTGTGAAGTTACTTGTATCTCATCGGGTCCTGGATTTGTTTTGCAGGGAAAGCGTGGTATTGAGAAACAACCGTTTCAGCTTCCTGATTTCATTGCAGCAACGGGCATAGAGAAAATTAGACAGGTATTTATGGTGTAGTGATTTCTATGTGGTTGTGGTATTCATGCAAACATGCTTCTGCTTGATTAAAAAATTATCACTGTTTAGGACCTATTTCATTGATGAACGGAATTTCTTCTAGCAGCCAGGCTCTTGCATTTATAAATGAGAGGCATTGTGGCTATGCAATTGTGTATTTTGTTGGTTTCCGAGTGGTTGTTACTAGGGGTGTGCATTCCGTTCAAACTGAACCGAATAATTGTTTTTAAAACCGTACTTTATCAGTTTTTTTTTTAAAATCAATAGTATATTATGCCGAACCAAACTGGTTGGATTCAGTTGTTTTTTTTGGCTCAACATAATTTTATTAATTTTTTTCTCATCCAATGCTGAAGTGAACCGAATTTTCAAAAAAAAAAAATTGTTCTAAATTGAACCGAATCAAATTTGTCTGTTTGGTTCATTTAATCAGTTTGGTTTTGCTCAACCCTAGTTTTTTCCTTGGAGATCAAAGTATTTAATTATTCTCAATTATATTTCTGCACTTTTCTAGGCAATAATTTGCTTTATCTTCTTTTATCCAGGCTTACATTGAAAAAGAGGATAGTAAGAAGTTGAAGCAGAAGCAACGTGAGCGTATGCAACCTAAGATGGGGAAAATGGATATTGATTATCAGGTATCTAGCAATTCCTTGATCTTTTATTATAGGAGGTTTTTGTACCTTCTAGTATTGTTTGAATTAACGCGGTGATTTTTGGTTTTAGGTGCTTCATGATGCATTTTTTAAGTACCAAACGAAGCCCAAACTTACTACTCACGGTGATCTATACCATGAAGGGAAAGAATTTGAGGTAATTTGTTCTCTTAATACAATGCTGCTGTTTTGACTCAATTGTTAGTGCTTGGAATGCATGCGATATCTATCAATACTAATTATTCTGAGGTCCTATATGGATGGTTATATTGTGCCAAACGTGCTAACTCGACGCTTTTCTTTAATTTAAGAAGGAATTTGATTTGGTTTATTAGGTGACCTCTGTTTTAGTAGCTTTTCCTATTTCTTGCACCTATGGTTTCGCATTTAAAGAATGTTGGTTAAGCTTGAAAATTACTCCTGAGTGTAAGACGTGACTTTGTAATCAAAATAAAGTTACAGTGATATTCTTATTCAACATATGACTATGTGATATTGATTTAAGGCACAAGGTGAGGCGGCTGTCTAATTTCTTTGGATTTTGATGGATGATGTTCCTTCTGCTATGCAGGTAAAGCTTAGGGAGATGAAGCCAGGTTCTTTTTCACAAGAGCTAAAAGAAGCTCTCGGCATGCCAGAGGGTGCTCCTCCTCCCTGGCTTATTAATATGCAGGTCAGATTAGCAAGCATATTTGTATAACTTCTCATGATTTTACGTGTTCATTTTTTTTAATATTTTATGTATGGATTTTTTGACAGAGGTATGGTCCTCCACCATCTTATCCACACCTGAAAATTCCCGGACTAAATGCTCCTATTCCACCTGGAGCTAGCTTTGGTTATCATCCTGGTGGCTGGGGAAAGCCTCCTGTTGATGAAGTAAGTTGCTTTGTTGGTCACTATATGTAACTTTTAAAAATTCATTTAGTCACATTCTTTATGCATATGCATTGAAGAACAATTGTAATGTTAACTGTTACCTGTGTGTATTTCTAATAGTATGGGCGCCCAGTGTATGGAGATGTTTTTGGTGTTCATCAGCAAGATCAGCCCAACTATGAGGTATTTTATTGTACTAATTTTCTATATGATTGGATGATCAATAATATCTTTTCTCGTGTTCAACCTATCAGGAAGAGCCAGTTGATAAGACCAAGCATTGGGGTGACTTGGAGGAAGAAGAGGAGGAAGAAGAAGAGGAAGAGGAAGAAGCAATTGATGAGGAAGAACTGGAGGATGGCATTCAATCTGTCGATAGCCTCTCAAGGTATGAAGTTGAATACTTCATTGTCTCCTTTGTTCTTCTTCCATCTATATTATTGCATGCACCAAAGCACAGGACATGTTGGCTGTTTGTCAAAGGACTTCTACTATTTGGTGTTTCAGTTATTTTTGAATTTGTATTATATGTTAATTTTAGTCGTAATTAAATTCCCATTTCATTGTTCAGCTGTTCATTCTTTTAGTTCTTAAAGTTGTAAGTGTTGAGAATCATTTT